>NC_049215.1:25083078-25130578 GCF_013347855.1 Anguilla anguilla | reverse complement strand
AACATGTAATCGGGAGAGCAGGGTTTAATTTGACGGTCCTTCCTGATAATGTACAAAGGGGGATGTCAAGTTTTAAGTACTTGGGGGTTTACTTGGACATGGAAGAATATTAAAAGAAAACTTGGGAGGGTGTAGTGGAGAAAGTGTGTGCAAAGTTGTCTGAGGAAGTGGAAATGGTTGCTACCCCAGTTATCATATAGCAGAAGAGTCCTGATGACCAAATTAGCCACTGCTATATCATGGCACAGAGTCACTGTGCTGAAGAGGGTCTGGCTGAAGAGACATAGAAAACACTGCTGAATTGTTTCTGGTCTGGGTTTCATTGGCTAAGGGCAGCAGTGGCCTATTTGCCAATCAATGTGGGGGGCCAAGGACTGATTGACATCCAAAGTACCACAAGCGCCACGAGTGGATGGATGCCTGTGTTCTCTTGAACAGGGTGGGTCAGATGGGCCGGGCCAGAACTTTTCTTTAATGTCACTAAGCAGAATGGACATGACAGGGGTCACTAATTCTTACAGCACAGACCTACAGGTGTGGCAGATCTTTGACGTGACACAGGGTGACACCGTTGCACCTGGTCTTTGAACCCTTGAGGAGCCATTGCATTTTAATCCACGGTTGCTCATTGGGACTCTGGATTCACCAGTGGAGAGGTCCTGCCTGCCACCTGCAGGAGACGGGTGGTTGGCAGCTGCACAGGTGTCAGCCCCGGCTGGTTTCAAAACCGTCTGCATCTTTCACAGGATGCTGGAAGAACTTTGCACCTCCCTGCCCAATTTCATGAATAACTTAACTGTGAGGAACACTGAAGGTGAAGAATCAACGTTCCCAGAAATATCTGTGGCAGCTAAGTTGGGGACTGGCATTCACACCAGCACAAACCAGCCTTTCACAGAGAGGGAGGGGATTTCAGCCACAGCACAAATGAAGGTGATGATCCTTTCTTTTTTTAACACCCAAACTTGGTCACTGAAAAAAACTACTTCACACTGTATGTGTAAAAGCACTGAAACTCTCTTCTGCGTAAACTGAATGATTCAAAATTGACTTTTTCATGGTCAGGTTCTTCCCTAAAAGGTAGCTGGGGTCTCTGTACAAAAGTCCTATTGGCAGTAGGACAGGAGACCTTCAGTGGCGTATTGTACATGGAACAAAAGCTGCAAAAACAGGTACTGGACACACCTGAACCCTACAGTGGGGCAGGGATGTCATTTATAGGGTGTCCATAAAGGGAGCTGTTTGGCTTTGGTGTTTTTATTTACAAATGCACTGTTTGTTTCTCAGCCAAGGCACACAGGTACCACAAGAGAATTAAATGTTTAGCTCGGCAAAATATAAATTTGGTTAATAAGTTACAATAAACATCAAGTGAGGGACTAGGTCCCATTCAAATGGTGAGAGGGTAAGTAATAGAAAGACTGTTGGAGCATGCATATTACGAACTAATTGGGAAGGTTGACAGATTCTTTGCAATTTGGGGGCGGATGGGTATATTTGTAAACCTGATGAAAGCGAGGCCACTGAATTAATATTTTGAGGTATTGAACGATGAGGTCGTACTGGTAATTGTTTCTAATGATTGTTTTATGTTTTGTTTCATCATTATTTTTATTTAAAAATAAATTTTTCTTTCCTCCTTTCTCCTTTTTGGGTTTTGTTTTTTGTCAATATTGGTGATTAGTGGGTGTCTTTTTCTGATTGTTAATAAAGGGAGGTTACAAGTCAACCGTTTCTCTGTCTCTTTCTCTTTTCTCTCCCTGTCTCTCACACACAAGGACATTAAAATTGATTTGTAATATATAATTACTTGTATTTTAACTTCTTTTCTGTTTATTGCCTTTTTTAGAATGGGACTGCACAAGTAATCCATAGGAATTTAGTTTTGAACTGATGATGAGTCTGACTTAATGATGATAGTCAATCTCTCCCCCTCTCTCTCTCCATCTCTCACCCTCTCTTTCATTCTCTCTCTCTCACATTCTCCCTCTCTTTCTCTCCCTCTCTCTCTCCCCCCTCCCTCTCACTTGCCCCCTCTTCCTCTCTCTCCCCCCTCCTCTCTCTCCCCCCTCCCTCTCACTCGCCCCCTCTCCCTCTCTCTCTCACTCCCCCCCTCTCTCTCTCTCTCTCTCCCCCCTTTCTCCCTCTTTCCCCCCTCCCTCCCTCTCCCCCCCTCTCCCTCTCTTCCCCCACCCCTCCCTCTCTCTCTTCCCCCCCCCCCCCCCCCCCCCCCCCTCCCCCAGACGGTCTCCTGGCTGCTGAAGCACTTCCTGTCACTGCCCGCGAGTCCCGTGCAGGTCCTGAAATCAATGGCGTAATCGATGGCGCTCTAATTGGAATGGAAGAGCCGCGCAAAAACCGGCAGATTAATGGGGAGAGCAGCGTGGGCGGAGCGTGGCGGGCTTCGTGTAGGACACGCGGCGTCGGGGAATGGGGTCGGTAATGAGGGGTGACGGGCGAGCGAGCTCATAATTGAGCAGCGGCAGGAGAGAGAGCGCGAGAGAGAGAGAGAGAGAGAGAGAGAGAACGGGAGGCGCGTCTGCCAGCCGCTCGATAAACGAGGCAAGCGAAGCGGGTCTTCTTTCCTCCGCGCTGATTTGAATAATGAGGGACTTTAATTTGCCTGTGGCCCGTTCAGCGCCCCCCACCCCCCCTCCCCTCCAACAGCCTCTCCCTTGAGCTGCGCTCACAGTGGGACTCTAATTGCCTGCC
This sequence comes from Anguilla anguilla, assembly GCF_013347855.1. Classification (NCBI taxonomy): domain Eukaryota; kingdom Metazoa; phylum Chordata; class Actinopteri; order Anguilliformes; family Anguillidae; genus Anguilla; species Anguilla anguilla. The sequence goes on along the minus strand of NC_049215.1, from coordinate 25,127,866 downwards.
TGTGCGTGGAATATGGAGGTTCTGCCTGGCTGAGCTCTCTCTCTCCCTCGCTCTTTCTCTCATCTCTCTCCCTTCATCTCTGCTTATCTCTCTCCCTCTCTCAACTCTCTCCTTTCTCTCTCCCTCCATCCCTCTCCCTCTCTTTTCCTCTACCCCTCTCCCCGCTCTCCCTCTCTCTTTTCCTCTACCCTTCTCCCCCTCCCCCCCCTCTCTCTCTCTTTCTCTCCCTCTCTCCCTCCCTGCAGCAGTGCAGTAGTGTGCTGACCTCGTCCCCTCTCCCATGATGCCCGTCCTTAAATGTACTTCCCCATCCTTCTCCAACTCCTGCCCCTGTCCTGCTCCTCCACTGTCCCACCCCTGCCCCTGTCCTGCTCCTCCACTGTCCCACCCCTGCCCCTGTCCTGCTCCTCCACTGTCCCCCCCCTGCCCCTCCTTTCTGGAATTGTGAAAAATCAGAGTGACTACAATGCACAGTCCCCGCCGCCCCCCCCCCCCCCCAACAACAGGCCCCCCAGGTAGAATCCTCTCTTCCTTTCCCCTTGCTGTTGCTAAGAGGAACACAGCACTTTAACTCCGCTGTGAAGGAAATAGCTTTTCATTCATTCCGGGGAGCGATTTTAAAAGAGAGTGTGCATTTGATGTTTCCTGTGCCTCTCGATGGGCACAGCTGAAGGGGGGAGGAACAAACGAGGGAGGGGCGGAAAGCCCAGATTGCGCTGGTGCGAATGCCACCCTCAATATCCGCTGCCGTTTAGAATGGCTAGAAATCTTCATGTTCTCCTGTTCCCATGTGTCCACGCGTGTGAACCCTGCATTTGCATCCCTATTTGTGTGCCTGTGCGGTAAGCCTGCTCCAGGAGGGTCTGAGCGCATGTGGCGTGTTTGCGCGTGTGTTACATTACACTACATTTGCAAAGCGGACACTGATATCCGGAGCAGAGTGACTGGCAAAAGTATTCCAGTAGAGTGTGTGTATGCATATTTTAGTGAGCTTCAGTAGACTGTGTGTGTGTGTGTGTGCGTGTGTATGCATGTGGTGTGGCTGTGTGTGTGTTTGTGTGTATGTGTGCATTGATGTGGCTATGCGTGTGTGTGGTGCGGGTGGGTGTCCATCAGTGTGTTCCAGTACTGTATCTGCGAGTATGTCTGAGAGTGTGTGTTTCTGTGTGCACACGTGCGCGTGTGTGTGTGTGTTTGTATCGATGTCAACGTGCCAGTAGAGTTTCTGCGGGTGTGTGTGCGCAGCGTGTCCGAAGTCTTTCTGCGGTAATTACAGACAGAGCTCCAGACAGTTGTGTGTGGCTCCTGCGCTACTTACGGAGTTTATGTTAATGCTGCCCCTAAGTGGCACACGTAATTATTGCACATTGTACCAGAGCAGCGCAAACAAACAGTAATTAATAGTCTGTTCTCCGCAGCTTGCATTCAAATTTTCACCGTCTTCCTTCACACGCAAACAGACTTTTACATATACACACCGTTACACACACAGACTCGCACTCACACAACATACGCACCCTTACACACAGACTTTTACACACTCACACACACCTTTAAACATACTGCCTCACACTCACACACAAAATACACACCCTTACTTTTACTCAGACACACACTCACATACTGTACACAACATACACACCCCTACACAAACTTTTACACTCATTCACACACAACATACACCATCTTATTCACAAACTTACACACACACACATACACACACAGCCACACCACATGCATAGACACACACACACACACACACATTCAGCGACACCACATGCGCACACACACACTCACAAGCACACAACACATACACACACACACACACACACACACACACAACACACACACACACACACACCATTAGCTGCCTCTAGAGCTGAAACAAATCTAGTGTGATCAAAGGCTAGATCAGCATTAGAACCCCTGGCAGTTTATCAGCTGCAGTGGATTCACCTGCGTGCGGAACGTGGACCTTTTTCACCGCTCCCTCCGTTCCGCCTGCTCGTACGGGGAGCTGCTGACCGCACGGACACTCCTGTGTGGGTAAGCCGGTTGTTTAATTAACGCCGCCGGCGCCGCGCGGTCGGGTCCCTGCGTAGCGCTGCTAGCGGCGCGGTTGTCATGGCGCGCGGGTCTGTCTTTGATTGGCAGCGTGATTGCCGCCCACTCGGCGCTTGCAGGTTGCTGCGATTCTGCCGCTGCTTTTGAGGAGCTGAACTGTCAGAAACCCGCACAACCACCCCCCCTCTGCCCCTCCGCCCCTCACCAGCCCCCTCCCCCCTCCCCGCCGCCCCCCCCTCCCCCGTTCCCCGGCCCCCGTCCCCCGTCCCCCGTCCCCCGGCCCCCGGCCCCCGGCCCCCGGCCCCTCCCCCGTCCCCCGGCCCCCGGCCCCTCCCCCGTCCCCCGGCCCCCGGCCCCTCCCCCCGGCCCCCGGCCCCCGGCCCCGCGCGCGGCCGCTCAAGCCCTCTGATCCTCCGCTTTTATCCGGCTGCAGCCCGCGGCACGCCTGAGCCCAGCCCTTGTGTTCCCCTGAGCGCCGGCGGATTTTCCCCCTGATCCAGGGAGGGGAGGGGAGGGGAGGGGAACTGAGCGGGGGGAGGGGAGGGGAGGGGAGGGGAGGGGAACTGAGTGGGGGGAGGGGAGAGGAGGGGAAGGGCGGAGAGGGGAGGGGAAGGGGGATTAGAAGTCAGAAATACACGTCCCGCGGAATCGCAGGCTTCTGGAGCGCTTGGCATGTCTGCTGCGGTCGGCTGAATTGCCGCAGCTCTTACGCGGGGCCTGATTTTAGCGCTCGGACCGGCGCGAAACACTCCCGCCTGAACCCGGTCGGTACCCGAGGCGCGCTCAGTTTGATCGGAGAGACGCGTATCCTTTCACGACGAAAGGCAGCTTTGTTTTCCCTTCCCGAGGAGACCAGCTGGACCCTCGTTAAAAATAAGTCACGGAAAACGGCAGCTCCTCGCCGGGCCCCCGGCCGGGGGGGCCCGCTCCGCTCCGTGAGCCGCACCGCCGCCGCCACGCCGCCGCGCCGTAAATAATGAAATAAGAGCCGCCGCGTACGCGGCCCCGCAATTAGCCCGCCTTGTCGCGCTTAAATTAGCAGCGCGTGCCGCTCCGCTCCGCGTGCCAATCAATCAATTCATTAAGTGCTCGTCTGGAGAATCCGTCGCCGCGCAGAGCCCCCAACCCCCCACTCCCGCCCCACCCCCCACCCCCACCTCCTATCTTCCCCACAGCCGCCGCGAGAGCACGATCTGGCGGTGTGTGGGGGAGGGGAGCGGCAGAGCCGGGAGGCAGGCAGATCGGCAGCCGGAGTCTCGCTCGATTCGAGCGCCGCGTGGGACTGAGCTGGAATCCAAACGGAAAAAACGGCGTTCCTGGACACGGTCTGAACGCAGCAGAACGCAGCGCACGGGCGCTCGCGCTAACGGCCGCTAACAATCCGATGAATTTGCGCGAAAAGGAAAAAGGCTGGAGCAGGACGCAGAGCCCAGCGCACAGCAGATCTGTGTTAAAACCCTGGCAAAATAGAGAGGAGGCTATTAACTGTCACGCACAGCAAACACAACTCGCACGCACATGCACACACCACAGCAAACACACTCGCACGCACATGCACACACCACAGCAAACACACTCGCACGCACACGCACACAGCACAGCAAACACACTCGCACGAACACACCACAGCAAACACACTCGCACTCACACGCACACGCACACACCACAGCAAACACACTCGCACGCACACGAACACACCACAGCAAACGCACTCGCACGAACACACCACAGCAAACACACTCACACTCACACGCACACGCACACACCACAGCAAACACACTCGCACGCACACGAACACACCACAGCAAACACACTCACGCACACGAACACACCACAGCAAACACACTCGCACTCACACGCACACGCACACACCACAGCAAACACACTCGCACGCACACGAACACACCACAGCAAACACACTCGCACTCACACGCACACGCACACACCACAGCAAACACACTCGCACGCACACGAACACACCACAGCAAACACACTCACGCACACGAACACACCACAGCAAACACACTCACGCACACGAACACACCACAGCAAACACACTCACACGAACACACCACAGCAAACACACTCGCATGCACACGCACACGCACACACCACAGCAAACACACTCGCACGCACACAAACACACCACAGCGAACACACTCACACGCACACGAACACACCACAGCGAACACACTCGCACGCACACGCACACACCACAGCAAACGCACTCGCACGCACACACATAAACCACGCAAGCGCTTGAAAATGTGATTCAGGAGGGGAGACTCTCACAGAATGCAGATGGCAGGTTGCCTATTGTTCCCTCCGTCTCCCTCGGTGCCGGGCCATGGGGGTGAACGCGGGGCTATTTAACGGTACCCCAATGTCCGCACCGTCCTCATTAACGAGCGGCTAATTAGCGTCTCACACAATGGCTCAATACCTCCGGCAGCGCTCCCATTAGAGAGGCTGCCTGGTGCCTCTCTGCGGTGGTGCTCTCTTAAACCCTCGCCGTGACTCTGAGCTCAGAGGGGCTGCAGCGTGCGCCGCCGTCTCTCGCTCCAGCGCAGAGGCGCCCCACGAGACCCGCCAATCGGCCGGTGAGACGCGCGGCGCAGTCCGACGGGCGGCGGACGCCATTCTCCCCACGTAGGCGGCCTGATCCCCCCGCCTTCCGACCTGCCTTTCCTCCTCCGCCGCTCACCCTCTCGGCCGCCTCCCTGCTCTAATAAAGCAGGACGCAGGAGAGGAGGGTGGAGGCTCACTTTAAAAAAAAAAAAAGAAAAAGAAAAAGAAAAAAAAATCATCTCTCGGCTGAAAAGTCCATGCGCCCCGTTTCCAGAGCCTAAATTGGCCCCGGATTGAAAGGAAACCTGCGAGGAGCCAGAGAGCCCCTACGCTAACAGGACGGGAGGCTTCACCTTAAAGGTCAGATCAGGGAGCTGATCGCGCGCGAGCCGCGGACCGGCTCCCTGACAGCAGCCGACCGCTCTGGCAGAACATGTTCATATCTGTGGTTGCAGCGCCGGGCGACGGGGGACACGGAAAAGAAGGGGGCTGTCACCTGCATCAGCGCCTCATTTGGGTCTGCGGTACGTCGCGCGCGACAGACGACAGACGACAGAGCGACGACAGACGCTGGTCTGGAAATGTTCTGTGGTTTCCTTTCAGTCGGCAGCCAGTTTGAGCCTGGGAAACGATTCGACCACAAATGACGTCCCTGTGGTCAATCCCACAATGCTAATGTGTGCCAGTTCCTTTGAGAGGCCCACACTAGGACGCCAGCCCTGTTTGTGTGCTGTGTTTCAGCGACGGTTCCCCATATCCCTGGTAATGGCTGGAGGAGGGAGAGTGACAGATGCCCCCCCCCTCTCTCTCTCTCTCTGAGCTCCCATGGAGCGAGCGTGTGGACGGCTCGCTGCTGCCGTGGCGACAGGGACAGACACGCAACTCCCCTGCCCTTGTTTCTCAGCTGCCAGCTCCCGCACAAGCATGAATAAATCACACACACGCGCACACACACACACACACGCACACACGCACACACGCATACACACACACCTACACCTACACACACACACACACACGCACACACACATACACACAGCACAAATATACATAGATGAGCAGACACACACAAGCATGTGCATCTACAGACAGACTTACTCACTCAGACACACGCATCGACACACTGAAACACACACACACACACACACACACATTCACGTATACACATGCAGACAGATACACAAACTGACTCCAGCTTCTTGCCTCTCTACACTCCACTCCACACTCCCTTCAGTTCCCTTTTTATCATGCTAATGAACACCATCATCATAAGACCACTGATTTTAAACAGGCCAGACGGAACTTCGACCAGGACAGAGTTCTGCTCTGGTGCCGTCCCTGAGACATCAGACGCAATGTGCAGGGACCTGGTGTACTCTGACCAGTTTTCTCACCTGTAATTCAGTGAGTATCAGCGCATCAGTGCAAGATTCGGTGCCGGCTAAACATATTCAAATTCACTTGTGCAGTGTACTAGGAGTGCATTTTGGCACCTGGTTTCTCATACATTGCGTTTTTTTGTGATTTTTTTCTTTGGCGATTGACATTCCATACGTCACATTCCTTCCTCTCATCAACTAATTGCTTTCACCAGGGTCACTAATCGCATAATTAGTCAGGTGATTGCGCCAGTCCAGGGCTGACAGTGACCCAAGGGCAGGGGTGCACAACAAAGGCTGATCCGTTTCGGGGCCTTGTGCCAACTTCTGCTCCTCATTATTTAATCAGCTCGATCGTATCCTGATCGGACGTTTGTATAAGAGCCAGCTACAGCCGCAGACTGCAAGTGCATCCTATAGATGGTACTGTGCTCAAGTGCAGGAGTGACCCAGCTAGTTTCTAGAGCTGTCAGAAAACTACAACTGAAGGTAATTGGTTGGAATAAAAACCAGCACACGGACCACCCATCCAGGACCGGAGTCGTGCAGCCCTGTCCGAGGGGGATTTTTATGGTAATGCAAGTGGACACCATTTTGGATCACATGCCCGAGGTAAACAGGTGTCCCCAGTAACATGCATAAGAGGGGTATACGTGGCATTGGGTACTTGTGCATCTGTACCATGTATTCACGTGGTACTGTACATGTGCATGTGCTTGTGTGCGGGTGAGGTTATTGTGTTATGTGAGCAGGGAGGGGCATGATGGCAGTGACCCATCTAAGGTGACCTCAGGTTAAGGCATACCTTTTACTTGTAGGTAATGAGTCCTGAGACAACCTAAGATGGTGGCTACTATGGGCTATCAAAACAGGTCCAAGAGCGGAACAATCACTTAACAGGGACAGGCAACATCTACAGTATTAACCAGGCACATTAGTTTACATTTATTTCAATGCTTTGATACATTTTATTTTTTGCAAGATCATGATGAAGTGCAAAACTGCTAACACCAAAGCCCACACTGAACTGCGAAATTCTCTCACACACTCTCTCGCTAATTTTCTCACCTATTCACTCAAAAAAAAAAAAAAAAAGCAAAACTCTTAATCACCAGCTTAATTCTTCAAGTGCCATTGTGATCCATAAGGCTCATTTCCAAATCCTAATTGCTATTCTGGCAGAAGACGTAATTATTACATCATGGGGTAATAGTTAGCGCTCGTTCTCGCAAATGGCCGAGCGGAATTGAGAATGCAGAGGAGCTGAACCGAAAAATGCTTCATAGTGATATGAAACGGGAAAAGCAGCAGCTCCTAACGCCTTTGGGCATTCTGCCCCGATGGGTATGTGTCCATGGTCACTGCATACCTCACATTACATTCATTTAGCAGACTCTGCAGTCCGAAGCAACGTATAGTCCTGGAGAACATCAGCGATTCTTTCAGGTATGCTGTACATAAATGCATTACCATCAAGAAGATCGAGAGGCTCAGTTATATCCAGTAAGTATATGTTAACCTAACAAACAACTATTTCGTATTGTAGCAAAAGAAAGTACAGGTAGATGTAGGGCAGTGTAACATTACATCAACAATCTGAGGTGGGATGACCATGCTGTTTTAATAATATAAACAATAATGTACCTGTGAGCAACTTCCACACCTTTTATTCTGTCTGTACTTGCTTCCCTATTTCCCGGGCCTTGACCTCAAAATATGTTTTAGCTCAGGGGTTGGATTAGATCTCATCACCACCCACACGAGCAGATCTCCGTTGGCCAGGCGGTGACACTGCTGTACAGCAATGCCAGAGGTGGATCTTGTTTCAGTACTGCTGAATGCTCAGAGATTGTGTGTGCGCGTGAGTGCCTGTGCGTGTGTGTGTGTGTTTGTGTGGTGTTTGCAGGTTATGGAATGCAGGTAGTTAGCACTCTCGCTCTGCTGTTTTCGGGGCTGTGCTCTAATCCACAGCGCTGGTTGCTTGCGGCACTGAATCTTAAGCATTGTGATTTTGTCGCCAAGTGCCAGTGATGTATTCATCTGAAGCAGGTCAAATTTATTTTTCTCTTCAGAGAGATTGGGGGAGGGGGGAGGGGAGTATGCTCAAGAAAGAGTTTAATTTCAAACTCCCTTCCTCTGTCAGGTCAGATGTGAATTGCATACTGCATGCATAGGCTTTTTTTTTTTTTTTGCAAACGTTGGTGGAAAATTGTGGTAGACTAAATATATAAATGAAGAAAAAAAAAAACATATCTGTGATGTTCAGACCATCAGAGGCATCGAGACAAAATCGTGGGAAAAAACATTGCACACTTTTAATAACTCAAAAACACCTGCTATTATCTATCACTGAGACCAAATTGCCCACAGCTGCCTTTATTTCCAAATGATTGATAACAAGACAGGGTTTTTTCCGTCTGATTATATAACCCTATACTACTCGTGACCGTTTGTGAATCGTTAAATGACGTTTCGTGACAATTCAACGTCACATCTATGAAGTGCGTAACTGATACTTCAAGCGAACGACGTGACCCTGGACTCATACCGGATATATCAACGGCAGACAGCAGTAGCGCACGACCACGAACACCTGGTGGGGAGGGGGGGGGGTGGAATTTGACTCCGCTTACCAGTCTTTCTCAGCGCCCTGGTCTGTAACGGCTAAGCTTTCCCTGACAGTCATTTCGATTCGACCGACGGATTAGGAGGAATTACACATCTGCCGTTTTAAAGAAAACGAGGGTGGAAGACGTTAACAACGGCTCTCTCTCGCACCTCCCGGGTTTCCGCTAATCACGAGCCGGCGAGCGCTCTCCGCAAAGCCAGAGGGACGGACAACTCTGATAGATAATAATCCGACGCCTGCCTTTATGACTGCGGTTATTAAAGACTGTCAGCAGCGAATGGGCTTTAATTGATTATCCCATTTTCCTACAGGAAACGAGCATGCTGGCAGAGACCTTGAAATGCGAGGCTGGCTGGTCGTCGGCCGTTGGGGGGTTTTATGTGGTGAGTGGGGAAATTGTGAAGGAAATACTGGCCTGCTTGAACCCGGGTAACCCCTGAGACAGTAAGTGAGTGAGTGTGGGGGGAGAGCAAGGCCATTGCCTTCGTACACCCTATAATATGCACTTCAACTCAGATTAGCCTTGTATTCTAGATTTAAGGCAAACTATCGCTTCTATTTAATAATAGTTCTGACTTAAATAACAGGTAGAAAAGTGCTGTCCCAAAATTGTATTTTAAAAGATTTACAATTTTTATATGACTTACAGTCATGTTTCACTGTTCAGTATTTTTAAATATTTCATACATTTTGAATACGTTCAACAATTATTTCATACTTTTCAAACATGCACCAGCAGGCATGTAGTTACCCATCTCACCAAATTCTATACCTCAACCTGTGATTAATGTGAATAAATGTATGCATAATGTACATAAACACTTATCTATTAATATTTAAAATTAATTATTTATTCTTAATGAATTAATCTCATATTTACTATTCAGACTTAAGATTTTTAAAAAATGTCACATAGACATTTGTCACATTTCCTAAATGTAGAAATCAAATGCAATGTACAAAAATATGTATTAAATGTTTCAATATTTATCAATGTATACAAAATTTATCAAATGTATGAAATATTTACATAAATGTTTTTATAACTAATTAATTTAATGTTGAAAACTCCTAAATAATAAAATTCTCCTGAAATATTTGTTTGCTTTATATATGTGGCCTACCATTGCCAGCATATTTAATATTTCTACTGTACCTATCATTATTTAACACATTTGTGTCTGGTATTTAATTCAGTGCCTTGTTTAAAAATCACCCTTCATTCTCTTTCTCTACTTTCATGAAAGTAGATTTCCCCATTGATCTCCATATATGACCTTTTCTTTTGTTTAATGAATTACAATCATTAGTATAATTATTTATTAAACATCTGTACACTCTAATAATTCTTAATAATTATTAATCTGTATTAATCTTGCATTTATTCCTAGCTTTGTGACATCTACACATTTAGTCCTGGCCAATAAAGACATTTTAATTAAAATTATAGAGAGAAAAGGGGGACATTTTTGGGAAGGAGGAGGGTGCGGTGCTATCTATTTCCTTGCACCCTTAGTCGCACAGCCCCATGGCGGGTGATGATGACTCATTCAGGAAGTGAGCACCACTTCCACCAGCAGGTGTAAACGAGAGAAACCCCCCACCCCCCCCCCCCCCCCCCCCCCCCCCCCAACGCTGTGGGAAAATGTGAAACCGCTGCCTTTAGTGCTTTCGCTCTGCCCCCCCCCCGCACCTCCCACTAACACCGCCCCCAGCCCCCCCACCCCCTGGCCGCTCCAGCAGAGCGCGCAGGGCCCCAGGAGTTGTGAGGCACATTGGCGGCTCGCAAGACCGGCGCATCGCTTATCAGGGCCGTCAATCGTGGCGCCGTGACAACGCCTGCCTGAGCGCTCCGTGGGGAGGCTGAGACTGCGCTGCTCTCTCACATCACAGCACTCCCAGGACACCACTCACACACACGCACACACGCACACAGTTACACTCACACACACGCACGCACATTAACACACACACTCACACACACGCACGCACATTAACACACACACACTCACACATACGCACGCACACACACACACACACGCACGCACATTAACACACACACTCACACACACGCACGCACATTAACTCACACACACGCACGCACATTAACACACATACGCACACACACACGCACGCACATTAACACACATACGCACACACTCACACACACGCACGCACATTAACACACATACGCACACACACACACGCACGCACATTAACACACACACACACACACACACTCACACATACGCACGCACACACACACACACACACACACACACTCACACACACGCACATACACTAACACACACACACACACTCACACACACGCATGCACATTAACACACACACTCGCACATACGCACACACACACACACGCACATACACTAACACACACACACACTCACACACACGCACGCACGCACACACACACTCACACACACGCACACACACACACACTCACACACACACACACACACCTACACACACACACACCCACGCACACACACACTAACACACACACACACTCAAACACACGCACGCACGCACACACACACACACAAATACCCACACACCACATGGATATATGCATCATACGCATTTCAACAATACATTCACTGTAGTCAAACACAATCTATAAACTACACACAGCCACTCTAACACACACACACACACAGGTCATTCAGAGGGTACGGAACACAGACTTGCACTATAGAACCCTGAAAAAAAACCCAATGAAAACAAACAATGAATTGCCTGTTCTTTTTTCTTTCTTGCTTTTTTTTTTGGCCTGATAATGGTTTACTGTTTTCAGTTGCTTAGGCTACAGTCGTGTGGAAAACGGGCATCTACAGCAGGTGCATGAAAGACGCAGAGCCCAGGTGCCCTTTTTTTTTTTTTTTTACATTTTAAGATGCGCATATGCCCATGACTGAATATGAATGCGTGGGATCGTATTACAGTATTATTTAAATCAACATGTCCGTGGCGAGGACGGCGCGCTGACGGAGGCAGATGTCTGATTTATTAATTGCGTCTGCGCGCGGCTGACTGCGGGCGGCTGACTGCGGGCGCTTGCGCTTGTTAATGTCACGGCGTCCGCCTCGCACCGCGTTATTTTTAGCCTCCCGCCGCTTCCCAGAATCCCGAGTCCTGCGCTGCCGCGCGTATCAAATTATCGCGGGTCTCTCAGGGTGGGCTGACCTTCCTGTCCTCCCCGCGCGAGGCTGGCTGTCTGTCTGTCTGTCTGTCTGTCTGTCTGTCTGTCGCCGCGAGAGAGATTCTCTGCACGCGCCGCGCGGCTCCACTTAAATCCTCGCACGCCTCCACCGCCGCCGCCGCCGCCGCCCCGTCTCCCCCGGAGAAGCGCGTAGGCGTTGCCGAGCGCGGCGCGATCCGCGCGCGGGATTAATTACGGCTCTTAAAATGTCAGGACGGGAGCGGCGGGAGAAAGGTGACCCGGCGTCGGCGCTGATGGCTTCGCCGGCGGTATCTTCGCGCCTCTGTCTCTCTCGCCGCGCTGGGGAGTAATGGGCTGTCTGCCCGTGCGCCTCCTGAAGACATAATGCCCCCGAGCGACGCGCGGAGCCGCGGGGGAAAGGGAGCGCGTCGCGAAGGGGGCCGCCGACCTCGCCGGGGAAGAAAGCGGCGCCCCTCCGAAACGGCTCCTAAAAGGAGCGGAGGGGGGGAGAAGAGGGGTGTGCGAAACCCACGGCGTCTGTGCATTTCGCCTCTTTGATCATATAAAAGAACACGTGAAGCGCACCGGGCAAAGGCCCCTTTTCTGGCTCGGAAACTCAATGACATTCGTACAGGGCCGGTCCTAGGCATAGGCCACGAGGGCGGTAATCTAGGGTGCCATTGGTCTGGGGCGGGGCAATAAAGGGAAAAAAAGAAAATAAAAATCCATGCTTTGCGTCCACGATTGTGGGGCCAATCGCTATTTATCTGTGGTACGAATTACCGTGCCTTCATAACTCATTTGGGTATTTCCGTTCATAACCAACCGGTGTAGAGAAGAGCTGTACAGCCAAGAACATGCGAGGAAGCTTCTGAGCACAAGCAGAGAACTCGCTCTGTCTCATTATGCCAGCAGCGGGTTCGTCGGGAAATCCATAAGCAATAGCCAACCCAGCAACCCCTAATATTCACACTCTGCACAAGCGAGAGCTACCTGGCAGCTTCAGAGCTAAGGAAACAGGGAAGGGGAGAAGGCTTGAAACCACCCAGCTTTTTATTGCATTATAGTTGTGTTTTTTGCAACAACAAAAAAAACATAATTTTTAAGCTTGATCTTTCAAGTCACTTTTTTAGCTGACAGGCAGGCTTTTTATTCTATACATGGCTGCAGAGGCCAGGAACTACGCCATTTCATTGTGGTCTACTATATGAATTATCCATACAAAAAAAGTTTAGCTCATTTCGCCTCGTTCTAAAATTCACATTTTAACCTTTAAACTGTTGGTTCGTGTTCGAATAAAGAAGCGTCACAAAGGATTTCTAACTCCATATAAGGATAATGATAATAAAATGTGAGTATGTCTGGTGTTCACCAAGAGGGTGTTTAACGGTTGTAACTTCTAAAAGTTGTTCATACCCTTAAAATTTTAAGCTCTGCTGACAGTGAATCTCCCATATTTGTGAGAGGAAGATGGACACACACACGGAATGCAGTAGCCTATGCAACCATCTGGCTGTCCCATCGTCCAGAGAAGGGAGAACTGATTAGTTTTAATTAATGTGGCCATTATGGAGTCTCTCAGACCTGACCTGCGTAATTACCATTTCATTACACCCTATCAAAGGCCACGAGACCTCTGACGGGAGAGGTCCGAAGTGAAGAATTCCCAGCACTGCTGCAGCGTTTGGTTTAACCGCTGATATACTCCAGAGGGTAGTGCCTGGGAGTTCAAATGTTCCACTGACTCAAGTAAATGAGTTATAATAACTGTAGAAAGGCAGCCGTTCCAAAATTGCCATGCGTAGGCTACTCATTAAAGTCAAGCTCATGTAATCCAACGCTGTTCATGAGAATATACATTTTCTCATTGTTTTTCATTTTATCTGCTGTGTTACATAATAAACTGTACATGGTAAATATAGTACTTTTTTGCACTGTAGTTTATATTTTTTTCTTTTGAACCCAAGTGTTGAGTATGTCTAAGTCTATGAACGGCTAAAGTCCAAAAATAATTGTCAGTTGAGGATAAATAGTCTAAATAGCTTTGTTCATTTACAAAGTCTGCTTTCACCTTCACAAACCGTGTGCTAAAATGAAATAATGATCTGAATATTTGACCACTGTATTTGAATCAATAGAACCTGCCAGTTTTAGCCTTGTCTAATAAACCTAGCAAATAGCCTCAACTGACCAGTAGCCTACTGCTGTGACAGAAACATTAAGCTCCATTGTGAAAGACATCCTACTGTTGCTGAAAGGGCTGGCTATCATTAATGCTGTCAGTTAAAAAGCTATATTAAGCCCCCTGGTCTACATGGCCTCGAAAGACAGTCTACAGCTAGCAAGTAGCCTATATAATTTTGCAAATTAGTCCACCTTATTCTGGCATGACTGGCGGCCATGTTTGCTGATGCTGTGTTGAAGGCTCAGGCAAACAAATGCTCATTTGATGGCCAGCGTTAGCTCACTACATGAGAAAAAATACTGTAGGTGCCTTCACTTTCTTAATAGGAGCAATGGTGACAGATCTTACTCACAACATTACATTCCCAGACCAGCAAGTAAAGATGCAACCTCACTAAAGCAAGTGAACTGTTTTAACCAAGAACCAAAGTACACATTCTAAATGCATGCAGTGTACATCCATAAGATACCGATAGCTAGCCAGTTTGCTAGGTAGATAGGTGTAGATATGGCACTGTCTATCATCACTACATCGGTGCTTTTATATGTTCGGATAGCACTGCCAGCTCCTCGCTTCTGCAAGAACCGGAAAAAAAAATATTCCCATATATTATATCTAGCTATTTGCTCATTTTCATGGAAACAGGTGCCTGTTACCAGGTTTTGATACCAAGCCCTATTTATGACTCCAAAGGAGGAACTAAAACCTTAGACTGCCATTGTGGGCTCTGCCCAGCAGGGGCTCGTTCTGTGGGGCTGCAGCACGCGACGACGTTAAACACACAGCTATTTACAGACAAGATAAACGACAGTCAATTTCACAGTTCATGGCCATTTAAGTAAGTGTTCATAACTTTATTTCCTTATGCAATATTGATAATCAAATTGTATCACAAGTGGAGTTTCTACTGTTAACTACTTTTATATGTGCACACAGCAGTGCCAGCTCCTCACTTGGGAATAAACGTGGGAATAAAGACATTTTTTTTGTTCCCATACATTATATCTAGCTATTTGTTCAAAAGGCTAATTGAAAACAACAATCTGTGTAATATGAGGAATATTATACTATTCTTAATCAGAGGAAATGATAATTCTGCAATGGCTAAACATAGAGGTTAATGGTATTACCATTTAATGAAGGTTAATTTGTGTTATGTTACGCTACTCTATATTATGTGCTTAGTTTGTTTATTCAGTCTCTGAAAACGAAGTTTTAACAAGGTCAAACAACAAGGTCATGGAATTAGCTATTCCAGTCCAACACACACATAGCAAAACGAAACACAACAACAAACAGCAGTAAAATGACCCAATTGGGTATTACAAGTTGTGCGTTATCCTATTGTTTCGTGTCAGTGTTAAATAAACGACATTTCAGTACTTGACAGCAATAAAAGAGGAGGTCAGTCCTTAACTCTGCTAAGTGATGTGTGAGCTCGTCAGCTGGTCCAAGGTGACAGGAGGTGGTGGACTCCAGGGAAACTTCTTTGAAGTCGGGGTCGCGGCAGGGTTCAAGTCAAGATGATTTTGGACGCGCACAGGTCTCCCAGGGTCACTGCAAGGCAGATATGGAGGAAAAGCCCGGAGATACTTGCACTCCTCAAAACAGCTGTCGATGGGAAATAAACCAGCTTGATTTATTTCGCAGACAGGAGCAGGCCAATCTCGTCTCTGTGATCAAGCGAGATGTGGGGTTGGGGCGCACTGAAAAGTCCATCAAGGTCCTTAACGAGTGCCTCTGGTCAGTTAGACAAGAGTCTTCACCCTCAGGTAACCCCACAGACATTCCCTTGAATCAGATTGGTAGAGGACTTTGGGTGCGCAAACATTTGATTGGCCGATTGCATGGGAGCTGTCAATCAAGCGCTCCCTCTGTAACGTCTGAGCATAGTAATTAAACTCGGCTTCCCAATTCTGAAATGGGGGAGTTCCTACCCCAAACTGGAGCCTAATCGATCAAGCAGTGAGTTTATTGCAGGTTCACAAGAGGAAGGAGACAGGCACTTCATTATGCCTTGGTTGACCAGAGGCATTAACTGTGAACGTGACTCAGAGGTGGGCCAGTCCCGTGGACAACAATTTGGAGGAAAGTTCCATTGTGTCTACTTTGCATCCAGTCAGAAACGCCCCACGTCCTTTTTTTCCCACTTCGCTTGATAAGAATATTGTACAGCTTCAGCGCGTTGACAGCCGGCTGGTGTTTGGTTGAACCTGAACGATGCACACAGCGCCAAGAACAAGTGGACAGTGTTTCTGTATGGACTGTGCAGCTTTTGTTCATCCAGGCTGCACCAGATAGTCATTGCCCCTGCGCTCACTGTGCAGTAGATTTCTGCCCAGCAATTGAATAATAATAATAATAATAATAATAATAATAATAATAATAATAAAAGATAGCCTTTTTTAATGATCTTAAGCATCAAATCTAAAATCAACTACCCAAGCGTAAGATATAGAATCACATTGTTTATGTAGGCAAATGAACCAAAACATTGCATATGGAAATTGATTCTACTAACACCCCACCTCCCACCACGAAACTGGGAGCGTCTAATGACTTGCATTTGATGTATTTCAAATTTGAATGTTATAGGCTTAAGTTCTTTCCGTCAGTGATTAATTTCCAGCGATGAGAGGGGCTTGGAAGCGGCATTTCCCTTTGTGGTTAGCCTGCAAAGGGAGCAGAGAGCCAAATGAATATTTGCCTTTCTTTAAAAAACTGACGACGGCACCCAGCGAGCCCACTAAGCACACTTCTTGCTTTTTACATTTGTCCCGGAAGTTGGCTTTGCCGCACAGTCAGTGCAAGCCTCAGTTATACAGAATACACAATCTCTTATTGAATACGAAAATAGGGAAATTCAGAAGAGACGCTACAGAATTTTCTGCTGAGTAGCTAGATACCCTATCGAAGACTGTAATGTTTGGGCGTATGCAGAACGTAGGCAACGAGTACACTGGATTTCGTTTTTCCATATAATTTCAATAGCGAAGTATATCATGTAGCAATGCTTTTACCAGACAATTAGAAGTCCTGGTATCCTATACACAAGCTCTCTCTTCTGCGTTTACGCGGCAAATTACAGACCCTGAAATGCTGCGCATGCCTGGAAACCTGCATTGATCAGGCAAAATAGACTATTTTGCTCCATAAGTAGTCTGTTTCATAGGTTTTTCTTATCACTCGGGCGTCAAGGCCATTCCATATTTTCAAAATGTCGTACTGTCCTAAATTTTACATAGCGCAATTAAATGAATGTCATTTTTTCAATTTATTTACTTTCCGAGTTAGATTGTACTGGGCCTAAGTCCATCTTTAGAAAGGTAAATTTGATTTCGCCAACTGTCACAAGAATAAAAAGGTAGGATTCTTACACTAAATATACACCAAATGGCCACATTATTAGGTCCGCATGCTTGCCTGGTCTTCCACAAACAGTGAATCGTGTGGCTGCAACTCAATATTTAAGACATGCAGACATGGTAAAGAGGTTTAGTTGTTTAACCAAACATTAACGATGGGCAAGCATGGTCCAAGTAACTTTGACCATGGTATGGTTGTTTGATGTCAGACAAGGTTGCTCCAGCATCTCAGAAACAGCTGCCCTCCTGGGAGTTTCAAACACTGCAGTCTCTAGAGTTTACAGAGAATGGTGTGATAAACAAAAAACATCCAGTGAGCAGCCGTTCTGTGGGCGAAAAACACCTTGAGGATGGGCAGACTTGTTCAGGCTAACAGAAAGGCCATAAATGTTCGAATAACAGATGTTTATAACAGTGGTGTGCAGAAGAGCATCTCCGAATGCACAACACGTTGAACCTTGAAGCAGATGGACTACAGCAGCAGAAGACCAACACACCAAGTTCTACCCCTGTCGGTTAAGAACAGGAAGATGAGACTACAGTGGGCACATGATCACCCAAATTGCATGATCGAAGATGGCAAAAACATTGCCTGATGGTAGGGTCAGAGCAGGGCATAAACAGCATGAATCCATGGACCCATCCTGCCTTGTGTCAAAGGTGCGGGCTGGTGGTGGTAGAATGGTGTGGGGAATGTTTTCTTGGCCCACATAGGCCCCTAATACCAACTGAGCATCATTTGAATACCACAGCATACCTAAGCACTGCTGCTGACCATGTCTTTCCCTTTATGGCCACAGTATACCCTTTCTCAAATGGATAATACACCATGTCACAAAGCATGCGTCATCTAAAGCTGGCTCCACAAACATGACAGTGACTTCGCTTTATTCGAATGCCCTGCACAGTCCCCTGATCTCAATCCAATAAAGCACCTTTGGGAGGAGGTGGAACGGGAGGTTTGCGGCTTGAATGTGTGGCGGAAAAATCTCCAGAGACTGTGTGACGCTGTCGAATCACCATGAACCAAAATCCCTAAGGAATGTTTCCAGTGCCTTGTTGAATTCATGCCACAAAGAAGTCAGGCTGTTCTAATGGCAAATGTGGGTCCGAACCAGTATTAGATAGGTGTACCTAATAAAGTGGCAACCACACAGTCCTCCATTTCCTAAGAAATAGCCTGCCACATGGTAGGCTACCAATATAAAACAAGTATAACAAGAGGAATATTTAAAAGATTAGCCAAATCCAAAGATATGCTGATGACATTCAGCGTCATATTCAGTGAAACGTATATACATTTGGCACTGCGGCAATGTCTGATTGCAGATTGTTCATGTAGGCCTAGCTCTTTCAGCAGATTACCAATATTTTTTCAGTTTATCACAATGTTGATTACCTTGCACCTCACAAAGTAACAATGATTATGTAATTATCCTTTCATTCATGTCCTATCATCCATGTTGTTATAATATATTCATACTGAACAGGCCACAGAAAGACCGTTCACATTTAACACGGAACTACTACATTATGAGGACACTGGTGAACCTTACCCTAAGGCTTTTACACCACCCTTCCTATGTAGGTCTACAGAATAACAAAGATTCAGGAAAACACCAATTCCAGACACACAAACATACACAAAACTTGCTTATTTGTGTGTGTGTGTGTGTGTGTGTGTGTTTATGTGTGTGTTTGAACACTCTGGTGAAATTGCAACCACTAATTCACACATCATCCAGAAATTGAATTTCTTACACTTACAGATCCAGTGTTGTCATCACTTTTAGCTTAGTCATAGATCTACTTTTTGCGAAAATGCTACTATCTTACAATTAGTGAATGAAATTACAGGCTTAATAGCCTAAGCCAGGGGTCCACAACCTTATCCAGAAATGGTCAGTGTGGGTGCAGGCTTTCATTAGAACCAAGCATTTAAAGACCTGAGTCTACAAACCACTAAATTCTTTGCCAAGGACCTTGAGTAGTAGAATGAGGAGTGTTACTGCTCGGCTGAAATAAAAGCCTGCATCCACACTGGCCCTTTCTGGATAAAACTGAGGACCCGTGGCTAAAGTTAATCAGGGCGAATCTTAAAAATACCTTATTAAAATATTTATATCAGAATGTCTTTTCAAAACAGAAGCTCTCGCAACCCAGAATATTAGAATTTTGGTGCTGGTCTCTCGGAAAATCTTAATGTGATTTTTTTTGTTTTAAAAAGCGTATAAAACCGCAACATAACACACCGACACATTCAGTTCAGTGTTCAGGCCTATAAAGCCGAGAAAAAAAAAAACGAACTAATTTTTAGGCGTCTCGCTTTTTTTGTTTTTTTTCCGATGTCCCGCGAGCTATTTCTCGCTCTCTCTCTCCGGCGCTCTCCTTCCTGTGTGATTATAAATAGACGCCTCTCGGCGGCGGCGGCGCTAGCGTGTGGGATTCACAGTTTCCACACCAGCGTTACACAAGCTCAGGCAGGCAGGCAGGCAGGCAGGCAGGCAGGCAGGCAGGCAGCCGGCCGGGGCCACTCCTCTTTAGCGGTGCGCGGCCGGGCGGCGCGGCTCCGCGGCTCCGCGCCAGCAGCCCCTGCTGTTCCGCTGATGTCATCCTCTCCCTCCCCGGCGCGGAGCCCCGCGGGTCCCTGTCTGCGCCGTTTGTCATCGCTTTTTCCCCCCTCGCGCCGTCTCCAGCCGAACGCCTGTTTGTTTCCGTCGTTTCCGCTGTGTTTTTCCCGTGCCAGGGTCCGCTGCGCAGCTCGGCGAATATCCGCCAAGTTTTTTTTTTTTTTCCGTTTGTTTGTTTCCCCCCCCCCCCAGTGCAGGGGGCTTATCTTTCTAGATGAGTCTAGTTTTTTTCTGGTGTTCTCTTCCCGTTGGTTTCGGTGTGACGTGATTGGCCCCTGGGAGGCGACACTGCCGTTGAATATTAATGGCGGTTTTGTGCGCTCGGTGCGGCTATCTTCCGCCCCCAAGCACGCAGGGCGTAAACGCTAACGAAGCGATTAGCTTCGGCTGCTCGCTGCGCTGGAACAAACGCTCGCGCAGGAGACAAGGGTCAACTGCGGGGTCAATGTTTCCCCGAGGCTTCGGCCGCAACACCCCGCCCGGCCCCCTCCCCGGCCCCCGGCCCCCTCCCCCCCCCCGGCTCTCTGTTGGTGTTCTGCTTCTTCAGGCCCCTGACAGATAATATGCCCGATCGAATTACCTTTCCCTCTCCTCCATTCTGTCCAACAGATTGTCATTGAATTATGTATTTTCTAATCAGCGCTGAGAGATGACGAGGCCGCGCCCGGACTGAGCCCAGCCTCTGTCGCCTCCGCGCGGGGGCCATTGCGTGGCCTCTTTCCTCTGGGGGGGTGGTGGGGGGGTGGGGGGGGCAGAGCTGATTTATACTCGACTCAGGAAGGTACCTGGGATCCGCACGGTCTCCCCTCTCCCCGCCTCCCGTTAATGGCGGCCACACCGCTCCGACAAATGACGCAAAAAAAAAGAAAAGAAAAAAAAAAAAGATTTATGAGACCAGCGTGACCTTGTAGTTGCGGAGAAATTGAAAATTTTGCAAATGGTTCCAGGGAGACAAACACAGACGCCAGGCACGGCCGGCGGGAACCCGCAATGCAAATACGCTCGAGCAGTGACCTCGGTAAACAAGCGTGGGCGTCCATCTTACGGTCAGCGAGGACATTCGTCTCGCATACGTCTCTGCGCGCACATACACAAACAAACCTCTTTAATGAAAAACAGATGACAAACAATCAGAGGCCCTTTCTGAACTCAAACTGCGACCCCGCTCCGACTCGAGAAACAAACCTATAAGACAAACCGTCTGAAATACTTATCTAATTTTATTAGTGTTAAACAGGTATAACTATACATCTACTGCAGATAACTACACATTTTTTAAAAATCCTCTCGTGTTTCATGTAACACAATTCTTTTGATTCTTTGATGGTAGGCTACGCACTTAAGTATAAACAGTTTTATTACAAATTCAAAGTCTAAAGGATTGTTTTCAAATTTTACCGTCTTCCAAATAGTTGAAGCACTTTAAATAGCCTACATATTTGATGTGGGACCCATCTGAAATTTGTTTACTTAATATCTTAGCATTGATCAATTGTAAAATTCGTATTGATCAGCTGTGTAATGCGTTGTATTTGTAATGATACCCCCTCCTTCTTTTGGGGGGACGCACAACAGATAGATCGACACGTCACGCGGTAACAGATAGCAGCTGTGTTATCCCTTCAGGGGTCTCATTTTGGGGATAGGACTTGCTTAGATTTCATACTAAATGTGAGCTTTCATATATATAAACATGAACAAATAAAGATTTGTACATCCAAAAAATGCAATTTTTTCTATAAATCACAAATGCCAGAAAATTTTGTAAATGTGAACAATCTTAATTGCTCTGCCCTGTGAACACCTTCAAATTGCCTTTCTATACTGGCTTACTATGCCTCCTTGCCCCATATAAATCATGTAGCAATTACACCGCAAAAAGGCGCAACTGAAAATTGCCGGCAAGCAAATGAAGAACTGGCTTGTCGCCCAACCTGCAATACAGCTGACCAACTAAAAGGAATAGTTTATAGTCCTAGTGTGCACCTTGTTTAGAGGTAAGCCACATTCACTCACGCTGGGAGTTTTTTTTAAATCACATTGATGTGGGCATCATTGTCAGTGTGATTTAAAATTCGAACGCCTTACGAACGAGGCCTCAGGTCTGACAGATGAGTTTAATGAGAGGCTGTTCCTGGGTGCAGCTGAAGATGCAGTTTGTCACACGTCCTGACATCACACACCAAGGAAGGCATCGACAAATCACACACACACACACACATATATACAAACACACACACACACACAAATAAACAAACCACATAAACACATGCATGCAAACCACAGATACACACACAAACTTACCACATAAACACCACATCATATTTGTACGCATTTGTAAAAAGCACAGGCGCACAGACCGTTCTCTGTTTTTCTCTCCCTCGTTCTCCCTTTGATGTATAAAATGATGTTGTGGTTGAATTCATGTAGGAAATGTAAAATTCTTTGCTCATCGTATTTTATTGTTTTCGGGTTTCACTCCCCCCCCCCCCCCCCACCCGTCCATCGGTTCGCCCACCCGAGCCTCCACTGCCCAAGGCACACCTGCCTTGCCCCTAAGCCCCTGAACACTCAAATTCGTTTTGGCTTATCGGCATCACAAACACACATTCGTTCTACCAAAACATATGCATGTAACAGGAAATTACCAAACATCGCAACGCAGAAAGACAGGATGTAATTATAATTAATTAAAAATACAATTAACCATTTAAACTTAGAAGCAATAAACCAGAATTTGCACATGCACAAAAATAAAAGAACAGAAATCTTTGATAACTGCAGTGCGTCCGTACGTACGCAGTGTTATTTTTCTCTTTGTGGCGTGCGTGCGTATGTTTCCGACATTTGGCGGTTTTAAGGGGGATATGACTGTAAATCCAGATAAGATGTCTGTCTCTCCCCGCAGCTCCCTCTCCGCCGCGCTGCCGGGATCGGGGGCGGGCGGGCGGGCGGTCCTCCGGCGCGCCGGGCTCTTATCGCGGCCCCGCGCTTGTTTTTTCCTGCCGCTCGGGTGCATTGCAGGTCAGCTGTTGTCGGCAGCGCGGGGGGGGGGGGGGGGGGGGGGGAGGGTTGGGGGGGGGGAGGAGATTATATTCGCGGTAATTTAGATGCGGAGTGCCGCCCTAAACGCGGCTTATGAGCAGACGGGGAAAAGCGGGGGGGGGGGGGGGGCGCACGGCAGGCTAAATCGAGCGGTAAACTCAATCCCTCTGTCACACACGCTATCTCCCACACACGCACGCACACACACACCCCCTCTGCCTCACACATACGGTTTATCACTGAGCCACACACCGACTCTCCATACCGCTCTCATAGACACACAGGCGCACACACACGCACACACAAAGGCACACGCACACACAGCCACTCACACACACAAAGGCACACGCACACATGCACATACACACGCACACACAGCCACTCACACACACAAAGGCACACGCACACACAGCCACTCGCGCACACACGCGCGCACACACACACACACACACACACACACACACACACACGCTCACAAACACGCACCAGTTCCTGCAAGCAGCTGCCAGCCTTAGCACAGCTAGAAAATGCTCCTGGATATTTCTTGAGGTTTTTTTTATTTTTCGGTTTTTTTAATTGACACTGTCACCAACCCCCGCCCACTATGCCAGCTGTTTGCTCCATTGTTCCATATGTGAGGAGTTTAGTCTTGTGACCACACCCATCCCGTCCACCCCCGCCCCCGCCCCTCCCCCACCCCCCTTACAGACCTCCGGTGTGGGGCCGGGTTCACGACCCAAGCGAAACTCCAGCGAAGAACAGCAAGGAACACGGGGGGGTTGGGGGGAGATGAAAATCTCACTGGTAAGAGAATGCATGGCAATCTCTGAGCTGTTCCTCTGTCTGTCATTCCGGAAAACTCTTCCTCCCCCCTCCCCCCCCACTTCCTGCTGCTTACAGCACAGAGGACAGGCAGGAATTGTCCGAAAGGACAATCCAGGGCAATCGGTTGATAAGCAATTCAATAAAGGCTGCGATTACGAACGTGTTTGTGTGTGTATGTATAAAAGCGTAAATGTGCATACTACACACAGTATACTATATGTATGTAAATGTGTGTGTGTGTGTGTATGTACGTATGTGTTTATGTATGTGTTGCATTTGTGTGGGTCTGTGTGCATGTGCGTGTGTGTGTGTACGTGAGTGTATGTGCGTGTGCGCGTGCCTGAGTGGGTGTGTATGTATGTGCGTGTGTGTGTGAGTGTGTGCGGGTGTGAGTGGGTGGGTGTGTGTGTGTGTGTGTGTATGTATGTATGTGCGTGTGTGTGTGTGAGTGGGTGTGTGTGTATGTGTGTGCGTGTGTGTATGTTTGTGTGTGCGTGCCTGAGTGGGTGTGTATGTATGTGTGTGTGTATGTGTGTGCATGCCTGAGTGGGTGTGTGTGTGTGAGTGAGTGTTTGTGTGTGTGTGTTTGTGTGTGTGTGTGTGTGCCTGAGTGGGTGTGTGTATATGTATGTTTGTGTGTGTGTGTGTGTGTGTGTGTGTTTGTGTGTGTGTGTGTGTGTCTGAGTGGGTGTGTGTATATGTATGTTTGTGTGTGTGTGTGTGTGTGTGTGTGTCTGAGTGGGTGTGTGTATATGTATGTTTGTGTGTGTGTGTGTGTGTGTGTGTGTTTGTGTGTGTGTGTGTGTGTCTGAGTGGGTGTGTGTGTATATGTATGTGTGTGTGTGTGTGTGTTTGTGTGTGTGTGTCTGAGTGGGTGTGTGCGAGCGGCTGCAGGTCATCCCTCCCGCCCTCTCGTCCTGCCGCGGAGCCCCGGGTTTATGAAAGGCAGCAGAGATTTCATTTCTGTCTCTGTCTCCGCTGGAAACCCGAGGCGCAGCCCGCGCCGGAGACCTCGCGTCGCTCAGAAAATCATTTCTCGGCAGGGCTTTGAAAAACGACGGAGGAAGGCTCTGAGTGCTCGTAATTATTCATCTCACAAAGCGAGCGAGGATCGCAAAACAGGTTGGGGGGTTGGGGGAAGGATTTCCATTAACGCTTATCTCTCTCTGCATTGCTCTGCATAGGGCTGCTTCTCTCTCTCTTTCCTACTCTCTCACTCTCTCAGTAACTCACTTGTGCATTTTTTCACATCCTCTCTCTCACTCTCACTCTTTTTTTTCCCCTCGTACTCACATATTCTCCCGTTCTCCTCTTTCTCTCAGTCCTGCAGCGCCCAGCCATTACCCTCTCTGATTACACAGAGCAATTTTTTTAAACACCTTTTTTTAGACTGCCACAGTCGTGGGAGTGTCTTCACTACTTTGAGAAAATTACACCCCGTTGCTAATAGCCTTCTGTGGTTATAAGAACCATGCCCCTCCCAACCCCCCACAGGGCCCCCTACCAGCATTAAAAATGTCATTGTCATCATTTATAGGCTCTTAAAAGCTGTTGTATTTCACCTTGACTGTTTTTAACACGCTAACAAATCTCCCTAGACCCCCCCCCCCCACCTCCCCCTTTTCATGGGCACACATTTCATGGTCGCACGCCTGCATCTCAGTTCATTAAGACGCTGAGCGTTTCCGTTTTGGGGGGGGGGGGGGGGGGGGGGCGGGGTTTGATTGAAGTCAATGTACATAACGCTGACAGGGATTGTATTTACGGTGACATTTCCGAGTCTCGCAACGTGACGTGATGTAGAATTACACACGCATGTCTGTCTGTCCGTCCGTCTGTCCCTGTGCGTGTCTGTATGTGCACACGCGTGTGGCAGTATCTGTGCAGTATGTCTGTGTGCTCGTGTGCGTGCGTGCACGTTAGTGAGATTAGGTAAACGAATGAGCAGCGTGACTCCGTGCGTATGTGCGCAGTCACACAGGAATGTCTATAGTGTGTGTGTGTGTGTGTGTGTGTGTGAGAGAGAGAGAGAGAGAGAGAGAGAGAGGGAGCGGGTTTCTGGCAATATCTCAGGACAGCACGGTGCAGCAGGGCCCCAGTTAGACGACGTGAGTGAGTATGGGAGCCGTAGGCTACGCCGCCCCCCCGCCCCCCCGCCCCATTACCCATGGAGACTCTGATTAATAATGGATCCCTCGTCTATATTTAGCGGCGGTCTGCGGAGGAGGAGGGGGGGGGGGGGGGGGGGGGGGCGGCCGAGCCCCAAAGCGGCGTGCCGCACGCTTTGTGATATACCCTAGCATTTCCGCCCGCCGCGGCTCTGCCCAGCACGGCCTGACACACACCCTCACCCTCCCCTCCCCTTCCCTCTCTCCCTCCGTCCCTCTCTCTTTAAATATTCATCAGCCTGGCTTCGTGGTTAGCCTTTAACCGCGCGTGCAAAGCTGTGAAACCCCTCCTCCCCTCGCCACGGAGACGCTTTTAGGGGTGTTAAGACAATCCCGGACACCTGTTCTTCCGTCGAAGAGCGCGCTCGTCTTTCACGCCGCGGTTCCGTCATCGGCGAGGGCCGCGCGGCTCTTTCGCCCCGTCCTCCGTGCCGTGGCGGGCACCGCCGCTCCTGCGAGGACAGCGATTGTGCACACTGAAAAGGGGAAGCGCGGGAAGGCCTTCTCCAAGGTAAACGAGTTTACCGCACCGCTCTCCCGTCTGCAGCGCTCCGTGGGCGTCCGTTTAACAGAGCAAGATAAAACACGGTAATTAGTTCGGGACAGAAAACAAGGCCAAACATTTCAGTTTTAGTCGACGTGTTTGTTGAATAGAAAAAAATATTTTTTTTTTATCTAACGGACATCTAGCTGCCCTGGGTGATTGCCTGCTAAATGAATGCATTTTTTAAAAGCGTATAGATAATAAGGTATTGCCTACAGGCATGTCTGTCATAGCTTCATTACAACCTACAAGTTCTGACTACTCCCCACTCAGCACCCTCCCTATGCTGCTCAGGACACATACAGTGTATGGCCAAAAGTATGTGGACACCATCCAACATCACATACAAAATTATGGGCATTAATATGGAGTTGGTCCACCCTTTGCTGCTATAACAACCTCCACTCTTTTGGGAAGGCTTCATACTAGATGTTGGCGCATTGCTGCAGGGATTTGCTTCCATTCAGCCAGAAGAGAATCGGTGAGGTGGGGCACTGAGAAACAGGAAAGGGCCTTCCCCAAACTGTTGCCACAAGGCTGGAAGCACAGAATTGTCTAAAATGTCACTGCATTCAGATTTGCCCTCTCTGGAACAAAGGGACCAAGCCCAAATCATGAAAAACAGCCCCAGACCAAGGGGTGTCCAGATACTTTTGGTCATATAGTGTATTCTGTGGACCAGCTAGTACCCAGCAGTAGCAATGAAGGGTGGATGCAGGCAGCAACCACTAGGGTTGAGCATTAGAGGTGAGCAGTAATCATTGGGGTTGAGTCTGTGTGGGAGAGTTGAGTATAAGGATTCAATGGGGGTTTCATCTTGGCAGTGTTCAGCCGGCCACAGATACGTGCAGAACGCCATTGTGTTTCAGGAAGCGGGATGTCTGCGTGTGTGGCTGGTTCTGTTAGAGAGGCGTAGCAGCAGGTAACCACTCTGTACCGCAGCGTGTGTATTTTTTGTGAGAATGACATGTATGCCGTGTGTGTGTGTGTGTGCGTGTGCTTGCGTGTGTGCGAGTGTGTGTGCGCGTGTGTGACTCACTGCGTTCTTGTGCCTGCATGTGAGTGAAGCCAACAGTGCATTAGCGTTGGAGGCTAGAGAAAGAGAGCGAGAGGAACTGTTTGAGAGAGAGCGAGAAAGAGAGAGAGAGAAAGAGAAACAGAGGGAGAAAGAGAGAGCGTTTTCAGCTACGCCACGCTACAGTCATACACAGATGTTCCTGTTGGCGGAAGGAGGCACAGGTGAGGGGGCGAAAGAACAGAAAAACAGACGGAGAGATGAAACGCAGACTGCGCAATAAATCCCCCCTCGTCTGTCCTCACTTGGAGAGCCGCCTGTCAGCAGTGACCCCGCCGCGAACCCCAGCTTTAGAGATCAAAGGGGATTACTGGCCAATGTGCCGCCCGCACGCTGATGTCACTGGCCCCCATGCTGGCCCGCGCGGTCAACTCCTCCCAGCTGAGTCTGAGCTGGGACTGAGGGCACTGCTCTTACCTGCCCTGAGAAAGCGCCCACTCCGACACACACACATATACACACACACAGACTCAAACACACACATATACACACACATACACAGACACAAACACACACCCACACACACACACACATATACACACTCCTACACACATATACACACACACAGTCTCACACACACACATATACACACACATACACAGACACAAACACACACCCACACATATACACACACACACACACAGACTCAAACACACACACACACACACAGACACAGACTCAAACACACACACACACACACACACACACGCAGAGGCAGAAGCAGGGAAGCGCAGACAGATCCCTGTATAGAGCGCTGCAGTGCTGAAGAGCTCCTGCAGGTTAGCGCGGCTGTGAAGCAGTTTTTTCTCCGCCTCCCACAGCCAGTCTCCAGCCTGGCTAATCCCCAGCGCCGTGTCACCGCTTCCCCCGGCACACCGCCACGGCGCTCCGCACCGCCTGCTTATCTCCAGCACACTCTGTATTCATCCGCTCGCTGCTCCCTGCGCAAGGGAGTGTGCGTCTGTGTGTGTGCGTCTGCGTGTGTGCGCGTCTGTGTGTGTGTGTGTGTGTGCGCGTCTGTGTGTGTGTGTGCGTGTGTGCGCGCGTCTGTGTGTGTGTGTGTGCGTGTGTGCATGTGAGTGCGTGTGTGCGTCTGTGTGTGTGCGTCTGTGTGTGTGCGTCTACGTGTGTGCGCGCGTCTGTGTGTGTGTGTGTGTGTGTGTGTGTGTGTGTGCGCGTCTGTGTGTGTGTGTTTGTGTGCGTGTGCGTGCGTGTGTGCGC
This sequence comes from Anguilla anguilla, assembly GCF_013347855.1. Lineage (NCBI taxonomy): Eukaryota > Metazoa > Chordata > Actinopteri > Anguilliformes > Anguillidae > Anguilla > Anguilla anguilla. The sequence goes on along the minus strand of NC_049215.1, from coordinate 25,098,987 downwards.
GCGTCTGTGTGTGTGTGTGTGTGTGTGTGTGCGTCTGCGTGTGTCTGTGTGTGTGTTTGTGTGTGTGTGCGTGAGTGCGTGTGTGCGTGTGTGCGTCTGCGTGTGTGCGTGTGTGTGTGTGTGTGCGCGTCTGTGTGTGTGCGCGTGTCTGTGTGCGTGCGTGCGTGTGTGTGTGCGTCTGCGTGTGTGCGCGTGTCTGTGTGTGTGAGAGAGAGCCTGTGAGTGCGTGTGTCTGTGAGAGTGAGTTTGTGAGTGTGTGTGTATGTGGGTCTGAGTGTGCGTCTGTGTGTGTGTGCTGTGAGTGTGTGCGTGTGAGTCGGTCTGTGAGTGTGTGTCAGAGTCTGTGTGTGTGTGTGTGTGCGCGTGTGAGTGTGAGTGCGATTGTGTGTTTATACCCCTTTCTGATTATGTGTGTCTTTCTGTGTGTGTGTGCATCTTTGTGATTGCGTGTGGGTGAGTGTGTGTGTGCGTGTTTGGGCGTCTTTGTGATTGACTTTGTGTGTGTGCGCGCGCGCGTGTGTACAAGCTGGTGAGGAAGTGCACTGTAACTGAATTTGCACAATCGGGGAGCAAGATCGGAGGTCAGAGATTAGGAATGAGGAAATGGAGCAGGGGCTGGGGGGGGGGTGGGGGGGTCAGGTCTGCACATTATGACCCATCCCCCCCGCCCTCATCCCCGTCACAGACCCCCTGGCAGGAGCCGCGCGCTACGCTACGCTCACGCTCGCGCGGAGAGGGAGAGAAACAGATGGCTGCAGCGGACATCACGTCCGCTTCGCAAACAGCCCCGTTTATTTTCCTCTCGCTCTTTTTTTCATCATCTTGTTTTTTTTCTTTTTCTTTTAAAGAAAGACCAGGCTAGGGGAGCAGTGCGGAGAGAGAAGCGAAAGAGAGAGAGCGAGAGAGAGAGAGAGAGAGAGAGAGAGGGAGGGAGGGCAGGAGGCGGTGAGAGAGAGAGAGAGCGAGAGGCGGTGAGAGACAGGGGAAAGTCCGGCTCACGCTGGCCCAGATGGAGCGGGGAGGCGGTTAAACGGTGGAGCTCGCACCGCGAGGGAGGGAGGGGGAGAGAGAGAGAGAGAGGGAGGGAGGGAGAGGGAGGGAGAGCGGAAGACGCAGAGAAACGAAACTGGAGACGGTGACAAATGAGGCGAGGCGCGGCGGCGCTGAGGATCGAGAGCAGCGAGCGCTGCGCCGTGTGGGAGGCTGGGGGGGGGGGGGGGGGGGTGAGAGCGTGCGAGAGAGAGAGAGAGAGAGAGAGCGAGCGAGAGGGGGAGAGGGGGGGGAATGACTAAAGAGCCAGGAGACTCCCTCCTCTGTCTCTGCATGACTGGCACTCAGCCTCTGTTTATGGGAACAGGCAGCGTTCCCCGGAGACCCGGGGGGGGGGGGGGGGGGGGAAAAAAAAAATAAATAAATAAAGACGCGAGCGCTGTTTACCTCCAAAATTACCTGCCAGGAAACGACCTCCGAGGAACGTTTTCACGCCGGCTTAGCGGCTCATCCGCGTTTATTTTGCGCCAGGAACAAAGCGTCCCACGCCGTAAAAAAATAAAATAAATAAAAGCGCTCCCGAGTACGCTGGCGACTGCCGAGCTCAGCGCCCGAGCTCGGGTCCAAAATAGAACTGCAGCGCTCATCAGTCAGAGGAAATAATTACGGAACTGGCCTGGGCCCGGGGTTTCGCAAGCGTGTAGGCCGGGAACGTCCGGCCGCCTGAGCCGCGCGTCGCTGGCTACGCTGCGCTAATGGCTAGCTTAGCCCCAGCTTCGCTACGCTAACGTCCGGCCGTCTGAGCCGCGTGTCGCTGGCTACGCTGCGCTAATGGCTAGCTTAGCCCCAGCTTCGCTACGCTAACGTCCGGCCGTCTGAGCCGCGTGTCGCTGGCTACGCTGCGCTAATGGCTAGCTTAGCCCCAGCTTCGCTACGCTAACGTCCGGCCGTCTGAGCCGCCTGCCGCTGGCTACGCTGCGCTAATGGCTAGCTTACCCCGAGCTTTGCTACCTTTGCATCAGGCACGTTTGTGCTCCAGCCGGTGGGAATCACACCTACCCCTGAAGAGCCGCTGACCCCGGGGCAGACTAAGACTCGATCTTCGCTGGGTGCTGCCAAAATGCGTCTGTGAACAGAGGGGCCGGGCTGCTCAGCACGCGGTGGAGGGGGAACCTGCAGGGCCTCTCTTTCCATATCCCCGGTTCGGTTGAGAAATCACCACAAAAGAGAAGCTCCTCTGCCCCGCTCACACAGGATAGACACGCTCTGTGTGAGTCACCTGGGCTCTGGGGAGTGAGTCCCCCCCCCACCCACCCCCGGTGTCTGGGTTGGACTGTCGCGTCGGGTATGGCGGTACGGCTGACCCTGCAGCGGGGGCGGGGTGGCGGAAACGCGGTTTCGGAAGGACAGGCACGCTGGCGGAGGAAGGGGGGCGGGGGGGGAGCAAGCGCTCTCGACCTTGCGATGATAGACGGGACTTTGTAGATCATAAGACTGAAAGCTCCTGTCCAGCCGCAGCTGTGAGGAGATTGAAGCTGATAGAGATGAATGGGGGGGAGGGGGGGGGGGGCCAAGGCCGGCTGATAAACTCCCCCCACCCCCACCCCAGGCTGATGTGTGGGACGTGTGGGCTCCAGGGGGGGGGGGGGGGGGGGGGGGGGCATTCACAGAGCATCGAGTTTCCCGGCACATCGGTAAAGAGCCATAAAGCGAGACCTAGAAAGAGAGAGGAACAGTGAAGAACAGAGCGCAAAAAAAGGTAAGAGAACAAGAGTGAGAGACAAGAGATACAGGCAAAACAGGGACAGAACGAAAGGAAGGAAAGAAAGAAAGAGTGGAGAGAAAAATAACAAAACAGAAATAGATTTGGCAATAAATAGACAGCATGTGGGATGTGAGGGGGAAGATGAATCAAGAGAATACAGATGCGGAGAGAGAGAAATAAAGAAAGAGAGAGAGAGAGAGAGAGAGAGAGGCAGGGAGAGAGAGAGTCAGAGAGAGAGTCAGAGAGAGGAGAGAGAGGCAGAGAGAGAGAGAGAGAGAGAGAGTCAGGGAGAGAGAGAGCGAGAGGCAGAGAGAGCGAGAGTCAGGCAGAGAGAGAGGCAGGGAGAGAGTCAGGGAGAGAGCGAGAGAGAAAGAGAGAGGGAGTCAGGGAGAGAGAGAGAGAGAGGGAGAGACAGAGAGAGAGAGAGAGGGAGTCAGGGAGAGAGAGAGAGAGAGGGAGTCAGGGAGAGAGAGAGCGAGAGAGAGCGAGAGCGAGAGCGAGAGGCAGAGAGAGAGAGGCAGAGAGAGAGAGGCAGAGTGAGAGAGAGAGAGGGAGAGCGAGCGCTGCTGGGATGTGCGCTGGTGACAGCGGGGCCCAGGGGAGAGGCATTGAGCGTGTGCGCTCTGAGCAGCGGCCGCCGCAGGCTCTCTGGCGCGTAAACGCGTGTCAAATAGCTCCGGCGGCCTCTCGCCTCCGTGGCAACCCGACACCCTCACCCCCCGCCCGCCGCAGCTTAACCCCGGAGCCTCCCGCCGACTGCAACCCGAACCCGCGCCAGCGTCCCCCGCAGCCCAGCTACACGGGGAACATGACCCAGGGCCACGCACTGCAGCAGCACAGACCCAGAGCCACGCACTGCAGCAGCACAGACCAGAGCCACGCACTGCAGCAGCACAGACCAGGGCCACGCACTGCAGCAGCACAGACCCAGGGCCACGCACTGCAGCAGCACAGACCAGAGCCACTCACTGCAGCAGCACAGACCCAGGGCCACGCACTGCAGCAGCACAGACCCAGGGCCACTCACTGCAGCAGCACAGACCCAGGGCCACGCACTGCAGCAGCACAGACCCAGGGCCACGCACTGCAGCAGCACAGACCAGAGCCAGTCACTGCAGCAGCACAGACCAGAGCCACGCACTGCAGCAGCACAGACCAGAGCCACGCACTGCAGCAGCACAGACCAGACCCACTCACTGCAGCAGCACAGACCAGAGCCACGCACTGCAGCAGCACAGACCAGAGCCACGCACTGCAGCAGCACAGACCAGAGCCACTCGCTGCAGCAGCACAGACCAGAGCCACTCGCTGCAGCAGCACAGACCAGGAGCACTCGCTGCAGCAGCACAGACCAGAGCCACTCGCTGCAGCACCACAGACCAGAGCCACTCACTGCAGCAGCACAGACCCAGGGCCACGCACTGCAGCAGCACAGACCAGAGCCACTCACTGCAGCAGCACAGACCCAGGGCCACGCACTGCAGCAGCACAGACCAGAGCCACGCACTGCAGCAGCACAGACCAGAGCCAGTCACTGCATCAGCACAGACCAGAGCCACGCACTGCAGCAGCACAGACCAGAGCCACTCACTGCAGCAGCACAGACCAGAGCCACGCACTGCAGCAGCACAGACCAGAGCCACTCGCTGCAGCAGCACAGACCAGACCCACTCGCTGCAGCAGTACAGACCAGGAGCACTCGCTGCAGCAGCACAGACCAGAGCCACTCGCTGCAGCACCACAGACCAGAGCCACGCACTGCAGCAGCACAGACCAGAGCCACGCACTGCAGCAGCACAGACCAGACCCACTCACTGCAGCAGCACAGACCAGACCCACTCACTGTAGCAGCGCAGACCAGAGCCACGCACTGCAGCAGCACAGACCAGAGCCACGCACTGCAGCAGCACAGACCAGAGCCACGCACTGCAGCAGCACAGACCAGGGCCACGCACTGCAGCAGCACAGACCAGAGCCACGCACTGCAGCAGCACAGACCAGAGCCACGCACTGCAGCAGCACAGACCCAGGGCCACGCACTGCAGCAGCACAGACCAGAGCCACTCACTGCAGCAGCACAGACCAGAGCCGCTCACTGCAGCAGCACAGACCATGACCACTCACTGCAGCAGCACAGACCAGAGCCGCTCAGTACAGCAGCACAGACCCAGGGCCACTCACTGCAGCAGCACAGACCCAGGGCCACTCACTGCAGCAGCACAGACCCAGAGCCACGCACTGCAGCAGCACAGACCAGGGCCACTCACTGCAGCAGCACAGTCCAGCAGCAGCAGCCTGTTGGCCTGGCACACTCCTGACACCGACCCGCTCTTTTTTCATTAGCAGTGCTAGCACAGACAGGAACAGCCCGTGCTGAGCGGGGGGGGGAGGAAACCTTTTCTCCTCACTCTGCGATGCCGTTTGCTCCCAGCAGGCTCCCTCTCTGCTCCGCTAGCAGCACAGCCCTGGGTGGGCTGCTGATTCATCGCTGGGAGCCCGGCTGCTTTCTCCAAAACTGAGATGACGGGTCCGCGTGACGCTGTGAGACCCAAGCATAACAACGGGAGTGACCTTCTGTTGCCGGGGCTCTCCGCTTCGCATAAACACCCGATCCGTCGTCTGAGGTCATCGCTGTCTTTAATTCCCGCCGCGTCCAATTTCGGTCGGACGCGGGGGCCTAAGGGGGCGAGCGCTAGCGCTAACGAGAACGCCGGCCCTGCCGCGGCCGAGCTCCGCCGAGCTCCGGGGGCCGTTTACGCTCACGCGCGATTAGCCGCGGGCTCCGCCCCCCTCGCTAGGCAGCGCGGTCGCCGCGGTTTCTCCCCGACGGTACGCTACGCGTCGCGTCGCCGGCCCCCGTTTCTCCGCCGCCGCCACACTCGAACGATAAGTGTTAATCCCCCTTGTTCGGGGTCTGCCAAATACCCTAAGAATGAATAATCTCTTCCGTCGTGCTGCGGCAGACGGGCTGTCTCTTAGCGAGCTCGCTCCGGGGCTGGATTTGGCTGGAAACGCTCAGCGCTCAGCGCCCCCCCCCCACCCCCCTTCCCCCCTTCCCCACTCCCCCCTCCCCCTCCCCCCATCAATAATGGATGCTGTTTCCACTCCGCAAATCTGCTTTACCTCAGCGTCCACGAGCGAGAGCAGCCACAGCCCTCACTCCGAGGTGCACAAACTCCTCTGTGGGACGAGCTAGCGTAAAAAAAACACAGAGGTAGGGTTTGACTGAAGGACACAGTTATTTTTTTTCCATTTTGTTTTGGTTTTTTTTGTTGCTGGAATGTTTCTGTTGTGTTTATTCACAGCGGCATCGGCTGATTCGGCCGATGAAACAATCGGGGCCTTCAGCGCCGTCTCCCGAACCCTCGCGTGACAATGGCGGCCATTGTGCGGCGTCCCGCGCCGCCGCCGCCGCCGCCGGCGAGAGGAGCTTTTCAAGCGCCTTTTGTCTCGCTCCCGTAGCGAAGCGCGAAGTCTCCGCTCGCCGCAGCTGGATGCGGAGGGAGGCGTGATGTTTGCGCTCATTCTTTTTTCCTCCTCCTTCCCCCCGCCAGCTCAGCCCTGACAGAATGATAAGCAGCCCCCTCTTTGTTTTCCTTCATCGCTCTGATCTCCGCGTCTCGTGGCAGATTGTTCGGGAGCAGCCGGGGGGGTGGGGGGTGTGTGGGGGGTGTGTGTGGGGGGGGAGAGCATCGCACCGAAGACACGACCCCGAAAGGAGGAGAGCACCCAGCCGGTGCGCTGCCCCTGCCCCTGCCCCCGCCCCCGCCCCCGCCCCTGCCCCCGCCCCCGCTCTGGCTCCGCAGCGCTCCGCTGAAACCTCCTGCATGAGTCATAAGGTTTTGCGATCGCTCACAAACCACACAGAGAGGGGACCCCGGGACAGCAGGGCTGCGGTTTAGGACGCGGGGGGTGGGGGGGCGGAGGGGCGGGGGAGGGGGAGTTTCACGTAAATCACGATGAAAAGGATTATGTAAAAAAAAAAAAAATTCCCCGAGTCTTCTTAAAACCAGTCACAGCCACCGCAGTCAGGCTCTGACAGGAAAGAAAAAACCTTCAGACTGGCCGTGCAAAAGGCTGCTGGGTAATCTGTCAGGCTAGGAGGCGGACGGCCTCCCAAAAAAATGGGATTTTGAGGTTTTGACTCGGTGTGCTTAACAGACGGGACGGCTCGGAGCCCCGTGGCCTTTCCGGGCGGGACCGGGGATCCGCTCGTAGCGCTGTCACTTTTCGGGGGAAATGGTGAGCAGCTTCTGTGGTCAATCACATTTGCATTCAACCTTAGTGGCTGTGGCCACAAAGCAAATTCTCGATCCAGTTTTATTTAGCCTCTAAATACACACGCTCGCACATGCACAGACACACACACACACACACATAAGCGCGCACACACACACACACACAAGCACACACACATACATAAGCACACACACACACACACACACTCAGCCATCAGGGGCTCCTGATTTATTAAGCCTTTAATTAGAAGTGAAATAAATCTGAGCAGCAGCTGGCCCGTTTAATTCTCTCCAGGAGCCCAAACCAGTGAAGCACCACCTTATTCCCCACAGAACCCAGAGTGGAGCACTGTCCCCACTGCTCCAGAGTGGAGCACTGTCCCCACTGCTCCAGACTGATACACACTGTCCCCACAGCTCCAGACTGATACACTGTCCCCACTGCTCCAGGCTGATGCACACTGTCCCCACAGCTCCAGGCTGATACACACTGTCCCCACTGCTCCAGACTGGTACACTGTCCCCACAGCTCCACACTGGAGTACACTGTCCCCACAGCTCCAGACTGATACACACTGTCCCCACAGCTCCAGACTGATACACACTGTCCCCACTGCTCCAGACTGATACACTGTCCCCACAGCTCCAGGCTGATACACACTGTCCCCACTGCTCCAGGCTGATATACACTGTCCCCACAGCTCCAGACTGATACACACTGTCCCCACAGCTCCAGAGTGATACACACTGTCCCCACAGCTCCAGACTGATACACACTGTCCCCACAGCTCCAGACTGATACACACTGTCCCCACAGCTCCAGGCTGATGCACACTGTCCCCACAGCTCCAGGCTGATACACACTGTCCCCACTGCTCCAGACTGGTACACTGTCCCCACAGCTCCACACTGGAGTACACTGTCCCCACAGCTCCAGACTGATACACACTGTCCCCACAGCTCCAGACTGATACACACTGTCCCCACTGCTCCAGACTGGTACACTGTCCCCACAGCTCCACACTGGAGTACACTGTCCCCACAGCTCCAGACTGATACACACTGTCCCCACAGCTCCAAACTGGAGTACACTGTCCCCACAGCTCCAGACTGATACACACTGTCCCCACTGCTCCAGAGTGGAGTACACTGTCCCCACAGCTCCAGACTGATACACACTGTCCCCACTGCTCCAGACTGACACACACTGTCCCCACAGCTCCAGAGTGGTGCACTGTCCCCACAGCTCCAAACTGGAGTGCACTGTCCCCACAGCTCCAGACTGATACACTGTCCCCACAGCTCCAGGCTGATACACACTGTCCCCACTGCTCCAGACTGATACACACTGTCCCCACAGCTCCAGACTGATACACACTGTCCCCACAGCTCCAGAGTGATACACACTGTCCCCACAGCTCCAGACTGATACACACTGTCCCCACTGCTCCAGACTGGAGTACACTGTCCCCACAGCTCCAGGCTGATACACACTGTCCCCACTGCTCCAGACTGATACACACTGTCCCCACAGCTCCAGACTGATACACACTGTCCCCACAGCTCCAGGCTGATACACACTGTCCCCACTGCTCCAGACTGATACACACCGTCCCCACAGCTCCAGACTGATACACACTGTCCCCACAGCTCCAGACTGATACACACTGTCCCCACAGCTCCAGGCTGATACACACTGTCCCCACAGCTCCACACTGGAGTACACTGTCCCCACTGCTCCAGACTGGTACACTGTCCCCACAGCTCCACACTGGAGTACACTGTCCCCACAGCTCCAGACTGATACACACTGTCCCCACAGCTCCAGACTGATACACACTGTCCCCACTGCTCCAGACTGGTACACTGTCCCCACAGCTCCACACTGGAGTACACTGTCCCCACAGCTCCAGACTGATACACACTGTCCCCACTGCTCCAGACTGGTACACACTGTCCCCACAGCTCCAGACTGATACACACTGTCCCCACTGCTCCAGACTGGTACACTGTCCCCACAGCTCCACACTGGAGTACACTGTCCCCACAGCTCCAGACTGATACACACTGTCCCCACAGCTCCAGAGTGGTGCACTGTCCCCACTGCTCCAGACTGATACACACTGTCCCCACAGCTCCAGAGTGGTGCACTGTCCCCACAGCTCCAAACTGGAGTGCACTGTCCCCACTGCTCCAGACTGATACACACTGTCCCCACTGCTCCAGACTGATACACACTGTCCCCACAGCTCCAGACTGATACACTGTCCCCACAGCTCCAGGCTGATACACACTGTCCCCACTGCTCCAGGCTGATATACACTGTCCCCACAGCTCCAGACTGATACACACTGTCCCCACAGCTCCAGAGTGATACACACTGTCCCCACAGCTCCAGACTGATACACACTGTCCCCACAGCTCCAGACTGATACACACTGTCCCCACAGCTCCAGGCTGATGCACACTGTCCCCACAGCTCCAGGCTGATACACACTGTCCCCACTGCTCCAGACTGGTACACTGTCCCCACAGCTCCACACTGGAGTACACTGTCCCCACAGCTCCAGACTGATACACACTGTCCCCACTGCTCCAGACTGGTACACACTGTCCCCACAGCTCCAGACTGATACACACTGTCCCCACAGCTCCACACTGGAGTACACTGCCCCCTACAGTAGTACATCCTGGACCTAATACTATTCTGCTGCTTCTAGTGCTACTACTACTACCTCTTCTGCTACCAGTAACCCCCACCATCACACACAATAGCCTGTGACCCGGATGATCGGATTACAGCATGAGGTCCAGTTAATATCTGGAAAAGATCGAAGGGAATCTGAATCAAAACCCGTCAGGGAGAAAAAAATCCCAAAACAAGTGATTGGATAAGAGAATTGGCAAGACGTAGGCGTGAAAAAGAAGTCACGCCACTGGAACGGAACCCTAATCCCGCCCCGCTCATTTCAATACCGCAGCGGCAGCGGAGCGGCGCAAGAGCGGCGCAGGAGCGGCGCGTCTGCAGCCTACCGGCAGATTGAATAGCTTAGACGGTTAAAAAAAAAAAAAAAACAGGATTTATCAGATTCAGCCGACTGTCGCTGCACGCTGGCTGCCTGGGAGAGGCGGAGAGACAGACGACCTGGCAGAGGGTGAAAGCGCTTCCTCTGCCAATCCTTCACTTTCGCCCGCACGGCCGACGCCGTCGTGACTCAGGACCGGCTGCACCGGTACGGACGCTGAAACGGACACGGTGATTCACTGTTCCCAAAGCAGGGCAGGGCTGTGCTCCGGGTGTGTCGGAAGCGCACGCACCGCTGGAGCCTTCACGCTCCATAACAGCTGATAGCGGGAGAGGACGCTTGGCAACAGAGCCAAATACCGGTGAGCCCAAGAGACATCTGTGCTCTGAAAAATCAGCATTCCTGAGCAATCAGGGGGAAAAAAAATCACATTCCTCATTACACTGCGCTCTGGAAGAGAGATGACAGGAACAGGAAGAGGAACGAGAGTGTTTTTCTGCACAGTGCAGGTTTCTGTAGGCTCGGAGTTAAGACAGGTCCAGCCCACAGCAGACTGCATGCTCCCTGCCCTCCTTTGCCAGCAGAGACACAGACATTCAGGGCAGTCCATTCCCCAGTCCAGTCCAGATTTCCTCTCTTTCCCAGCGCGTCTTGCTCTGAGAACACCCTCCCCCCCCATTCTTTCAGATGGAGCTTCTTCCTCAAACCACCCTGAATCCGGCCTTGTGTGTCAGGGTTTTACCGCTCCATTATAAGCCTGGTGAAATTAGCGCCGTTCAGAGCGATAAACCCGTCCGCTTTCGACCGACCAATCGCAGCGATCGCTTTCGCCAACCGAACGCAGCGGCTCAGCGAAGGCGGGTGCGAGCCGAGCGTGGCAATTCAAACATAACGAGGCACGAAGAAGTGGGTGAACAGCGCGAGGCGTGTGTTTAAAGAAAAATAAAAAATAAAAAAATGCATCGCACTTCCACGGCCACCCTCTGAGGATCAGGCCTCAGTCTGAGCTGGCACAGCCCTGGCATGCCCATCAGCGCTACGGTGAGCGCTGTTCCCAGACTGAGACCGTGGCGACGTCTGATGAGACCAGACTGTACGGGCAGAAGAACAGACAGCGGCCAGAGAGACAGGACGAGCATTTTATTGCTTCACAAGCCCTCTGTCTTTCTGTGACTGCAGTGGAAATGTTAGGTAAAGTGAACACTGTGCAGGACGTCTCACAACAAATTCCGCTCGCTCTCATAGATTCCATTCAAGCGCCATCGCGATGCAAACAGCAGTACTTCCTGTACGTGACCTAATTTACCACCACAAGTTTTTAATTTAATCGTATGAAATGATGTTTTTTCAGAATTGAAGCGCGTGGGCTCATCAAGCCGAATGCAGCTGGCTGAAGGCTAGCAGAACCTGGAGTATCTGGGGTCAGATTTCTAAACTAATTCCCCTTCACACTAATGCTCGGCGGGCTGGAGCACCACGGCCCCGTCTCCTAATGAGGGGGGGTTTACAGTGACTACCGCCTGACCTTGAGTGGCATGCTAGTTAAATTTCTTTGCTTCATTTGCAGAGCTACTGAACTTCCTGTGTTTATTTGTAGAACCACGGCCTACTGAAGCGAAGCGCTGGAGGACGTGCCCGGTCTTTGTAGGGGGCAGGTCAGGCGCACACAGGCTGTCTGCCCGGGGACGCAGCCAGGCCAGCTGAGCCCAGCCAGCCTCCTCAACAGGCTCAGATGCGCCTGGCAGGCCCGGCCTCCAGCCTCCAGCTCCCAGGTACCGCACCCTGGCAGCGCTGGCGGCGGTGAGGCGACGCGCGGACGCGTCTAGAGGGTGAAGACGGGGGGGAAACGCAGATCCAAGCTGTGTTCCAGGCGTTCGGTCTGGCAGGCAGAGCCGTGAGATAAACTCCCTGCAGGCAGGAGTTTCAGAGAAGCCTGCTCAGCGTGAACCGAGAAGCGCAGATATCAGCCGGGCAGCTCACAGACACAGACAGCTCACAGGTACAGAGAGCAGGCCAACAGCTCACAAACAAACGGCTCACAGACAAATTAGATAGCTCACAGACAAAGACAGCTTTCGGATAGCTCACAGATCACAGGCAGCTCAAAATCACAGACAGCCGGCAGAGAGTTCACAGACAGCGGACAGAGCTCACAGACAACAAACTGAGCTACAGAGAGCAGACAAAGCTCACAGAGAGCTCACAGACAGTAGACAGAGAGCTCACAAACAGCAGAGAGCTCACAGATAGAGCTCAAGCGACAACAAACAGTGTTACAGACAGCAGACAGAGGGCTCACAGATAGCAGAGAGCTCACAGACAGAGCTCACAAACAGCAGACAGAGAGCTCACAGACAGCAGAGAGAGCTCACAGACAGCAGACAGAGCTCACAGACAGAGCTCACAAACAGCAGACAGAGCTCACAGACAGCAGTGAGCTCACAGTCAGAGCTCACAGATAGAGAGCTCACAGACAGCAGACAGAGCTCACAGACGGAGAGCTCACAGACAGCAGAGAGAGCTCACAGACAGCAGACAGAGCTCACAGATAGAGAGCTCACAGACAGCAGTGAGCTCACAGTCAGAGCTCACAGATAGAGAGCTCACAGACAGCAGACAGAGCTCACAGACAGAGAGCTCACAGACAGCAGACAGAGCTCACAGACGGAGAGCTCACAGACCGCAGACAGAAGCGTGCCCTCGCTGCTTCCTCCTCACATCACTCAGCCCTGACGGCTTCATTGATTTTCTCCTCCCTCCCAGTCTCCCGCCACCGGTGGGGGTTGTTTTCCCTCTAAGCAAGGTGAACCACAAAATAAATTTCCAAGTCATAACAGCTAATAAAAGCCCTGTGCGTAAGAATGCATGGTGGCTGGCTAGGATGTGGGGAGTGGGGGGGGGGGGGGGGGGGGGGGGGGGGGGGGTGGGGGGGTGGGAGACACACGAGGGCCTGTGGTCAGGTGACCTGCTTCCCTAAACAGCAGTCTCTCAGTCTCAAGTTGGCGGGTTCAGATTTCAGACACGGATTCTGCCCTGCCTTTCTGCTCAACCCAGAAAAGCCCCACACCCAAAAACACTCGTGCACATGCGCGCACACACACACACAGACACACACACACACACACACACACACACACACAGACAGACAGACAGACAGACAGACAGACACACACAATCACACGGAGAGACACGCACATACACACACACCCACACACAATCACACAGACAGACAGAAACACACACACACACACACACACACGCACGCACGCACAAACACACAGGGGTCTCCTCAAGGCCAAGACCGGACGCATGGAAACACAGGAACCACGAGAGAGCGGGGACAATGGAGGGGGAGGGGGAGGGGGGAAGAGGAAGTGTGCTTTAGGACAGAGGGGGAGGGGGGGGGGGTGCCTGTTTACCATTTGTACGCGGTAACCTGCATTATGCTGCTCAGGCAGCCGTCCGCTCTGTGATCGGATAATGAGGCCAGGCCAGGCGCACCCCCCCCACCCCCTCCCCTCCCCTCCCCTCCCCTCCTCCCTCCCTCCCTCCGCCCCCGCCCCCGCCCCCGCCCCCCCCCATCTCAGACGTGCTTTGGCGCTGTAATCGGAGCCTCGCTCGGCGTGAAAGCACTCTAATATTATCTTAGCTATTCCGCGCAGATCCTCCGATAAGCAGCCGGCGCAGCGAGCGGCGGCAAGCAGGCGTGGAACGCCGCCATGTCCCTCGCAACGGAAAACGCTCTTCTGTTTTTTTTTCTCTTCTCCCTTTTTTTCTTTTTTCCTCCCCCCCCGAAGAGATTAGCGGGCGAGGCTGCGGAATCAGATTAGCCAGGGGAGGAGAGGAGCGGTAAAGTGCACGTAGCTCTACGGCTTTAATCCCACGCGTTTGCTCCCGGTATTTACACACACAAACCACACCAGAACACATCTTCTTTCTTTTTTTTTTAAAAACACTGCGCTTTATAATGCATTAAATTTGTTTAAATTCATTGTGTTTGATTAGCAGACTCCAGGATCCGGGACAGAATATGAAGCGGAAGTTTTTAACAATTTATAAAGCCGGGTATTTACATAGTGAAATTTCAAGTCCAACGGGGACCATATGTGCTCTATTATAAGCTAAATCGCTTATCGGCTGATTTTAGCCTTACAATTTTGGAATGGTCAAAAGCAATTCTGGTTGAGTAACTTTAACGATACCAGAGCTCCTCCACCAGAATCAAACCTGCAACCTGCATGCTGAAAGCCCAGTTCTCTTAGCCATTAAATCACGCCACATGCCATTTAAAAACAGCAATTAAAAGGACCTGACAAGATATCCACAAGTGGGCTTTCTTCCGGACAGGTGTTTCCAGGCTGAGGGGGTCGTGACCCACAGCTGGCTTGTGGAAGGGATTAAGGAGGGAACATGCAAACACTTACAACACTTTCTATTAACCAGTCAACTTAAACACTCCACTTATCACACTCACACACACACACACACACACACACACACACACACACACACACACACACACACACACGACGCTCGTTACAGTGCATGCCTGCTTGTGTTGATGCACTGAGAAAAAAAACAGGCTCATTCCATATTTGGACATATGTTGGGTTGTTAGGTCATGTCTCAAAGTGGCTGGGGATCCCGGTGAAAATATATTTGTCCGTTAAGTGGGTCGTGGGCTCAGAGGAGCCTGGGAGTCACTGCTCTGGGAAGCTGCCTGGAATAGCACTGCTGCCCCCGGTCCTCCCTGTCCTAAAAAACAGCGGCCCACTCCCCCAGCCTCCTTAAACAGGGGGCAGGAGCTCCAGCACACACGAGCGGATCTTTACTGGGGGAGGACCGGCGAAGGGACGTTCCTTTTTAAATAAGACTGCACAACGTCGGTGTAGGCAGACTACAGGGACCAGGTGCGCCAGAGAAGAGGACCTTTCAAAAGGAGACGGGAACACCCTGCTGACCGAGAACCCCGCCCCCCGGAATGATGTCACAGCCGGTCGTGTACCACCCTCCCCTGCTGACACTGACGCAGGCTCGGATTTGATTCTTTCGAACAGGACACTGACAATGGGCAGCAATGAGAACTGCCCATCTGGCCTCATCATTTACCCGTAGTCTAGAGAGTACCCAGCACCGCGCTGAGCCTGGACTAACACACCCCACAGGCCTATTTAACTACCCCTGGGGTAATAAACCATGTTTTAGCCGGATCTGCCACTCCACTGCCTAAAAAAAGATATATATATTTTTTTGTTTCCTACAGATCAAGGACCATGCCTGAGGAACGATGTGTTTAGTATGAAAGTACAGGTATTAACACAAGGCTGAAAAAAAAAAAATAATAATAATCTAACGAACAATATCAGTGAAATGTTGGGTGTGGCTGCAGCGATCCGGCACAGAAAAAAGGGTGAAAAGTGTGAAACCCCCGAGGGCAGGAGCAGCGGCTCGCGGCGCTGGCCGGTGGAGGGTGACATTTGCTCCGTTAAATAGCCGGCGTTTACCGCGCCATTAGAGCAAACGCAGCTGGGGAGAGGCGCGCGGGGACGTGTCTGGCGCCGCGCCACGGGGCCTGGCCTCCCGCCAGAGGATGACTTACCGCGCCGCCCGCGCCAGGAAGCGGGACGCTGCGGCGTGACCTTTTTCCGCAAATGTCAGCAGAGACCGCGCGTGATTAATGCGCGTTTGCGTAGAGGAGGACGCGGTCTGAGGAGAGGCCGGGGACGTGAGCAAGGCGGGGGGGGAGGGGGGGGTTGTCACGGTGACCGGCGCTCGGAGGCCGACGTGCGAGCGTCTCTCACTCTCTCCGTGCCTTTCTCTCTCTCTCTCTCTCGCTGCCTCCCTCCCTCCCTCCCCCTCCCGCTCTCTCTCTCACTGCCTTTCTCTTCCT
>NC_049215.1:25058078-25078078 GCF_013347855.1 Anguilla anguilla | reverse complement strand
GTTTCAGACCTACAGAGGCCATCAATGAACAGAACCAATAAGCACACAAGGCTTGAAAATAGTCTCAAAGTCCAGATAAGAGCACCACAAACGGTTCGATAAATCAATACACGGACTAGATGGCAGCACACACAAATGACAACACACATGCGTGTGCGCACTACTGTCGTTTATTAAAAAAAACAAAAGACAAGGGTCCATTCTGCATATAGGCTGCTGTATCCAACGTGAAGCGGCCTCTGAATTGCTTGGGAGCCTTTTTTTATGCATGTGAACAGCTGTTGTAGAATCCAGATAAAAAAATTCAGGATATTATTTATTACGTGAACGAAAACGGAGGATGTGTGACCGCAGTCCCGCGCAGATCGCCGCCGTGAGTCCTGGCGATCGCGGCGCCCGTCGGCCCGTTCCGTCCGGGCGGCGAGAGAGAGAGAGAGAGGGAGAGAGAGGGAGAGAGAGGGGGAGGGAGAGGGGGAGAGAGAGGGGGAGGGAGAGAGGCAGCCCCTGGAAGGAGCAGATGTGCGCGGCTCCCGTGGTTTCGAGCGGGGGGGGGATTTAAAGGGCCGTGCTATATTTATCGCTCTCCTTTCGGCTCGTCGGTCTGGCTCGCGGCTCGCGGCACTAACGCGGGGGAGCTCCCGCCGAGCCGCGTTTATTTCCGTCCCGCTCGCGCTCCTCCCATTTCAGAGCGGCGCGCTCGGAGCGCCCGCGTCGCTCGTACCCGCCGAGCGGTCCCGAGCGAGACGCGTGGCGTGGGCACGACGCTAACGCGTTTACCGCCGCGAGCGACCGCGGGCGTGCGAGGGGGCGGAGGAGGCCGACGGCGCGGACCTTATGGCGCGCGAGACACGGCGGCGGCTACTCGACGACAGGCGTCCTTCTCCGCGGCGTCCTTCTTTTCGCCGCTCGGTCGCCGTGACTACGGATCCCAATGAACGCGCGTGAGGTTCGCTCGTTAACGCTCCACTCCCTGCCCTTCACTGGCAGCGGCACGCTGTGTCCCGGGTGTCCTTGCCACACCCGGTCTGTGATTGGTGCACCCAAAAAATTTGAGGTCCCGTCTCAGTCTTACACCCTTGATTGGAACTCCAGTGCCACTACTGCTGCTCTTGCACGCTTCGGATTTTATAAATGTTACGTGACCTAAAAAAAACTCCTTTGTGAAATTTCCTTTGTTCCAATTTTTGGACTGTATTTTCTGATAGTGACAACCAATGTCAGGCAGGGCTGGTTCCATCCTTTCCAGCAGGATGATGCTAATCTGGCCAGGCTAATTTGACCTCTACATGCGGGCTGCCGTCCACACAGCTCTGGGCATCTGAAAGGGCGCGGGGTCAAGTGAACCAGTCAGGGGTTAGACACGCCATTCTGCCAACGACCTTCCATTCCCCCCAGAAGGGATTTCGTCACAATACAGCCCTTCATTTTCCCACAAGCAGCCAAGCTGTCATCTGTGACCTGAAATTTGCTAACAGGTAGAACGGAGGAATGTGGGAATTGGTTAAAATTAAAAGTGAGCAGCAAGACTAGCCCTGGATGCACCCCCCAAAAATGAGCCACACAGGATGAGCTGGGGGCACATCCTGATGAGTCACTCTCCTAGTGTGTGGCTGGACCCTACGCACTGGCATCAGATCTGCACTAGACCGGTGCCGACCGTGGTGACGCCTGATTGGCTCTTTCCTTGCCCAAGGATGGGAGGGGCTCATTCTGCTGGGACGACAGCAGCTCAACTGCACTCCAGCAGCCCCCTTGGGAGGCTGCAGTCTCCTCTATTGAGCTATACATCACGGCCACCATCCACTTCACCACAAGCCTGGCATGTACGGCAGGAAGTGGACATCACACTTTTCAGTGCGCCTCTAATTCATGGGCCTCACAGAATTCTGCCTATAAACGACGCCTTAATTTAACTCACTTTAAGGCAGCATCAGATGTACCCTAATCCTCATAATGTTGCATTTCTCTGAAAATAACGACAGAAACCCAGATGCAACAGAGTTCATGTGTAAATGAAGAGAAAAGATGACAAATTAAATGTAAGCATAACTGCTGCACAACTTTTCTTTTGCCATTTTTGAATTTGCGATGTAGTGGTTAGATAGTGAATGTTATAGCTACAGCTTGCTCAGTAGCAAATGAACGAACTATTCAGCCATTTTAGGACTTTGTCAGGAGCCTCAACTGCTGATCAAACCAGATTGTTAGCCAGGTGAACAGGCAAAGTTTAATATTATCTAACCCCAGATATCTCGCCAGTGTGCTGTGGTAGACGCCAAACTCTGAACTGGGAAGAAAAACAGGGGATAACCATAAAAATAAGACGGGGAATAAGTGGACTCATCCCGCATCCTGCAGGAAATCACTCCGCCACACCCCGAACAGCAGCTGGTGCCTCGTTGGGTCCCCTCAGCCGGCCCAAGGGGTCGGTTAGTTTTGCGTGTTTTCGGCTTTTTACAGACGAAAAACAGGCCGAAACACGCGCAGACTTCATGAGGCGGTTTGAGCGGGGCTGTTCCAACTGCCAGCCAGGGGGAGGAACGCACGGGAGGCAGCCAGAAAGCCTGATCCAAAACAAAAAGCAGAGACGAGGCCGCGAAATCGCGGCTGCACTGACAGCGTGCGGGACGAGGCGTCTCCCGCCCTCACATTCCCACGGCTGGCTCCTCACCGCACAGAGTTCCGGCGGCGTCACATTCCCTTTCCGCCCAATGAGAGAGCAGCCTGGATATAAAAACCGACACAAATGTATCCCGGTGTGAAGTCGTCGCAAAAACGCCATAAACTGGATTTTTACAACGTGAGCACCTCCTCAAAATATGAAAACTGTGTGAGTGGCATGAACATGAGCTCAAGCTTGTGAGAAGGGACTGCATGCAGCTCATGATGATGCTGCCGCATGTACCCCAACAAAACACATGTTGTGTATGCATTAAATCCCATAATGGTGGGTCTAACACAAGAAAACAGATGCTTATCTTGAAAAGGACTTCATACCTAGAGCGAAATATGGTGTGGAATATTCAGTGTTATGGGCTGGTTGAGGTAAACGAAGCCATGAACTCCTCACGGACCAAAACATTTTAACGCTTCAGAAAAAAAAAAATTTTCCTTTTTTTTTTTTATAAATCCTTTTTTGATCATCTTTATCAAGGAGTGCCACTACAGGACCAGTCTATTTATGTGATAAAAACATATAGTCTAAGATATAATTTTGGTGTTTAGTAATTAGTATCAGTCCTGTATTTTCAGTTCTGCCTCTACTTTTCATATAAAAACTCACATCATCGCAATCCGGGATTGGCGACCTTGTCTATTTTCCTTCCTGCCCTAAAAAAAACATGAGGAGTCCGTCTGTCTTGGCTGCCACAGGCAGCAGCTGCCGCCTTTCAAAGCAGCCTAATTTATTTGCCTGAGCCGCGGAGTCGGCGCGAGCGAGAGTGAGAACTGAAGGGGAGGGGGGCCGGCGGGGGGAGGGCTGTCTGTATTTTCAGCGGTTCTCGCGCTGCGACGCCCTTTCCGAAGCCTGCTACGGATAATGGTGGGAGCGCGGAGGAAGCGCGGAGCTGCCGGCTCTCTCCGAGCCAAGCGCTACGAAAGTGTTTACGAGCGCAGTCAGCGCGTACAATGCCTTCGGGAAGGGAAGTCGGGCCGCTTGGCAAGCGCAGCAAAGCTGCACCCGTCGATTTAATACAGGCGGTAAGGACAAGGGACGTTTTGGGGACAGGCGCTCAAAAGAAAGGGCAGTAACACTTTATTTCTCTGTAAATGGAGGGGGACAGAAATACATGATAAACGCGTTGGCAACTATGGAATTATAGTTAGGAACAAAGTTTGCAGGGGAAAGAAAAGCAAAACTCCCACCATTTAATTGGACTGTGAACAAAATCTTTCAGTTTTTTATTTAGCAGAAAACGTCTTACATGTTCCCTAAATAGCTGTAGCATCAGACTAGTGGCTCATATATTACAAAATGGCTGGAAAGCAGGATGGATGTCCATACAAGATAGCTATCACCCTGAAATAGCTGGGAACGCTACCATCTGCAGCAATTTGACTCTTACTAGCAACCTAAGAGTGGCACTTAATAATTTCTTAAATCATACAATAATGAAAACGTGCGTCTATTAAATACAAGGGCTAGAGGCTATTTGTCTTACTAGATTAAATAAAGTGACTATCAATTATATCGCTCAATAGAAAGTTTTTCATTTTCAGAGTTTTACCTGCACAAGCCGTTGCTAGCTAGTTATTGGGGATGCCGGATAATGTGTATGGAAAATAATGGACCTGTCCTTCACTATTTTTGTTTTAAATAAACATTGAGCTGGCACATGCCCATAGCCCCTTTTACTGAGTCCAGTACCACACACAGAAAGGCAAAATAGACACATAGGACATCTGAACACATCACCATTCAATGCTAGCTTTTCTCTCTTAGATTAGGATACCAAACCGTTTGGTGTGTGCAGTGGGGTCCTGCTTTTTTTAACATGGATGCCTTCTTTTATAATTCCCTTCTTACAAATTGTGATTATTTAACAATAAAAAAAAATTTTTTTTTAAACAATGCAATAGGGGGTGGGGGCAAGACACCATTCAGGAGGGCACTTGTCTGAGTGACAGGTCTAAAAGGGCTCAAGCCCCTCCTGACCTCTCTCTGCACGTGTGTGGTAAGGACGTTCGAAAAGCGCCAGAATGCATGAGATAGCCAGACCGTGTTGTTCGGTAAGGGCATAAAGGTGGGTATCTGAATGTAAAAATACTGACTGCCTGTGAAGAATGCAAATACATAGAACGCATCAGGGCAATATTAAAACATTATTCCACACGCAGGAGGATCAGAGCAAGCACATACCCAGACATTTAAGACTGGCCAAGTATGGATAAAAGCTACTGATCCAAAATTATTATTGTCAACATCATAAGGTTCATGTTAGTAAACATATAAAGGCTAATTAATGGTGTTTACATGGATATGTACAGAGGAGATATTAAAGAGCTCTCGATTGTAGTTAGACATAATTGTGCAAGATTGGGTCCAACTCAACCAACAGCAATGCGCCTCGTCTTGAATTAGCCAAAATAAAAAATAAAGTGCACTGCTCCATTTACTTTAACAAGACGCGGCTGTCGTCTGACTTGCAAACAAGCATACCCGGCACATAAAACGGTGATAACTGAACATATAGGCTTTGCTCTCCCGCTCAGATAAAAAAAAGGGTCTGATTCTGAGACCCTACTGGTCAGAAAAGGGCTGCCCCTGTAGGAATGCACAGAACTGATCAGCGCTGGACTGATCAGAGTCCAGCCTAAACGCCGTGTTGTGTAATTATGCGCAGCGAACGCCGTTCCGAGCTTCTTCGGGAAATTAGAAGGGGCCCCGCGAGGCCGGGGCTGGCGTTTCCGCGGTGATTGTTGTAAGCGATCCATAACGATCTGCAGGTGGAACTCGCTGATTAATAGCGGCTGCTCCAGGCACCGCTGCGTGCAAAAGGACTTCCTGCAATCTGACCCGCCCGGAGTCCGTCTCCTGCTCCCCGCTATCCGGCCCCGCCCGAGTCGCTCCAGCGCGGCTCCCCGTCCAGCGCTCAGCCGTGCAAACCGCGAAGCCGCCGCCGCCGCCGCTGCCGCTGTGCGTGAGCGTTCGACTGGAAGAACAGATGGCTGGATCTTTAAAGAGAGCGTGCGACTCCTGTACGAGGGTTTGTTTGCACACAGCGCCTTATAAAATCCTCCCTCAGCACAAGCGTACCTTTGAACGCGCGAGGCGTGCCGTCCTAGGCGGAAAGCCTGGATTTTCATTTCCGCCGATTCCAAGCGCTGCTAAAGCTAACGCTTGCTTCAGTGTGTACCTGGAAGCGTTCTGAAAGATTAAAAATGAAACTCGCAGGGCTCACTTTCCTACTCTTTTTTTCCCTGGAAGTTCAGACCAGCGCTGAAGTTTTAACACAGACGCTATATCCTGGAGCACGAGGGGAGTTTGGGGTGGAGGTGGATTTTAGTGCAGTGGCAGTTCTTCCTGCCACCTCTCACAGAAAGGTAAAGGTTGTGGGTTAAATTTGGGAGCTTCCCTTTCGTCCTGGAAAAACTGTCAATAAGTAAGCTGACTTATACAATTCATAAATATGTTTTAGGCTATTTCATTTAAGTATGAAATACAACTGAAATGATCCAACTCCCTTTCATGTCTACAGCCTCAAGCTGGAGCGTGAGATGGGTGAAATCTCACCAGGTTAAGTGGGCAGTTATATTCAGACCTACAGAAATGACTAAACCCAAAGCCTGAATTTCCAGCGGAAACTCTACAGTATTTGTACTTCACTTGAATAATTGATTTTAGTGAGAGAAATGAGCACGTTCTGCTCATGCCAGTTGGCACACACTGGTCATAGGGTGGCCATCGCTCCCAGCTGACTGCTCTGTACCTGTATCCTATCTAATTTAGCGCCCATGTGATCGATATGCCATTCTATCACCCCCATGAGAAAGGTGCTTTGAAACACTGGGCTTTGTTTGATGTTTTTGAAGTATAAATTAGAATAAATAATATAAGCTACTCTATTTTTGCTCATGTGCCCTGTTTTTGTTGACTGCACATGTTAAAATAATTTCACATGGAGTGAACCCATGACTTCATTGGAGATGGTGTCAACTGCTACAGAGACTGCGCCTTGGCTTGGAAACCAGTGGAATGGCCTTTATAGTCATGACTCACTTTTTTTAATTAAAACATTTTTAGCTGCACTTTCAATTTGGTTTTTGGGAGCTCGTATTGGCAATAAATTGTTGCGTAACCATCCGCATTAAGTGCAATAAGTAGATTATCCAGTATTCCACTGAATAAGTAGTTATGAATAAATAATGCTCGTATGTGTAGGTAGCTAAAGGCACTGCAAGTTTGTAAAATGTCCTTAAATGTTTCAATTGAGGAAAAGTTTTCTTGGGGGACCCATCATTTACATGTAATAACATTTAAATAACTATAATAATAAGTGCTGTGAAATTTCTGCAGGGATTTAGGCCCCGTGGCACAGAGGTATGTCCTCCTTCATAAGTCCATCTCCCCCTTTCTGATCACCCCCCCCCCCCCTAAAATGTACCCCCCACCCGTGCTGCGTTTAAGCAGTAATAACCTGGCGGAGTGTGCGGTCTGCTTTTACATTCTGCCCTGGTCCCTGGAGACTCCCTCTCTGATTTCCTCTCAGCAGAGAGAGAGAGAGAGAGAGAGGGGAATAATGCAGCTCTTTCAGACTCCCCCACCTTTTGTCTGAAATTGCAGGCGAACGCCCACCCTTCGCTCAGCGGCACAACGGAACCGCGCGGTGCCCTGAAAGGCGGTCACCCCCCCCCACCTCCCCCCTCAACCCCCCTCCCTCCACCCCACCGCAAATTAATTAGTTTAGAGGTTATTCAATCCAAAGGAGACTGCTTTTCTTAAAACTGGAAATGTGTGATTGTCTTTCACAAGCAGACCCACCCAGCACACACGCATGCATGCACACACACACGCACACACACACGCACGCACACACACACACACACACACACACCGCCCCCGACAGCTGCAATAAAGCTGCGAACCCCCCCCCCACACACATTACCACCCCCTAGCCGCACGTGCCCCGCATCCTCGCTTTGACAGATGTGTCCCATCTCTCTCCCTCCCTCCCTCCTCTCTCACTCCCCTCCCTCTCTCCCTCCCTCCCTCCCTCCATCCATCCCTCTCTCTCTCACCCTCCCCCTCTCCCTCCCTCCATCCATCCCTTGCTCTCGCTCTCTCTCTCTCTCTCCCCTCCACTGGAATGTGACACTGTGGTCGGCTGCCTTCAATGTCACTGCTAATAGATAAGGAGGGGATTATCCTGCGCTACAATGCCTCTGACGAGGGGGAGAATAATTACCTTGGCTAATGTCATCTAATTGATTTTTAATTAAGTAAGCAGCCCCCCCTCCCCTCCGCTCAAATATGGCTCAGGGTGCATACTTATGGGTGCCCAAATATTGCTTTTTTTTTTTTTTTTTAACTGTTCAAAAATGTCATTTTAAGTTTTTGCTCCCTTTAGAAAAAGAAAAACAAGACTTCCCTCAGAAAAGAATACAAGACTTATTTTTGTATTTTTGCAATAACATTTCAGGTGATGGCAGTTGACCATGAAAAAATTGTGGAAAGGTGGCATGTTAAATTAATATGCGTTTCATTTTACAAATAACTGCTTGTTATTAACCATTTCATGCTTAGGTTTTGTTTTGGGACCAATGGCAGTCATAAATCCAGTTGAAATGCCATGATAATGTATTCAGAATGAGTACTGACAATGCATAATGTAGAATGAACCAAGCTGACTGAGATATAACTCAAAGCCAGTGCACTTACATTGCAGTACTATATAATACTATCTGTGTTTAATTAGAAATCTCTCACCGATTAGCTGAATGTGTCTCCACACAGGCTAATGTAAAACTTGGGCATACTCTCTGAGGAGGTGGGTTTATGAGTGAATTCTGTAGCAAAGTGGAGGAATTAGGGCAGTTGGAGAATTACATTTATGACCATCATTCCAATAAAGTGTTAAGCCACCACTGTAATATTTCATCTGTGATCTTTAATGATCATACTGTAAACTGCCTGCCCTCAAAGCAATGAGTCTCAAATGCCCAGTTTGGAGAATTCTTTAACAAACATCAAATCTGGTCACCCAATCACCAGCCATTTTAATTATGATATGATCAATATGATCATTACTCGTACATAAATCGGCAGATAGAAATAAATATTAATTCCACAGTTAATTCTCCATGAAACACCGCAAAAGGTTATCAATATGTAGAAGCCCTTTCACTGAGAGAGCCAAGCGCGCTCTCTCTCTTTCAGGCCGAAAAACCAAAAAGTAAAAATCTCTGGGCCGGACGAGGTGCGTGCGCATGAGAGGGGATGAGATGGGACAGGACACATTCAGATACCGCGGACCCCAAAACAGCATGAGGCTCAACGATTAGCGCCCCCGCCAAACCAATCGGCACGGCAACATCTGGGCCCGGGTCGCGTGGGCGAGGGGAACGCCGCCTCTCCGGCCCCGGGGAAAGGCCCCGACAGCAGGCTGGCGAAGGCCCCGGGGGCCCCCTGGCTTCCAGGAGCCTCCCGGCCCTTCCACGCAGACGTGGCGCGCTGCCACCGCGCACCCCCTCCTGCCGACGAGACGCGTGACATCACATGACCCTCGCATGACCCGGGGAGGCGAACGCGTCGTACGCATCTGCTCTGCGCCTGGGCCACGCTCGGACACGTTCGTTACCCCCACCCCACCCCCCCCCACGTGTAAGCATAGCCAGGAGAAAATAGATTACCTCACCTGATGGAATTGTTGCTCTGTTGCAATCTGACTTCGGGATTCGGGGGGGTTCAGGTGCCATCGAGCACTTTCGGGAAAACACAAGGTTTGTTTGTGTGGGCGTAGACGCTGTTTGTTTAGATTGGCTCGGTGAGTAAATGCTCATTGATCTGGTTGTGTAAACACGTATCCAGCGCCGGTGCGATATAGGGCAGGGGGCCCTGCCGTCCAGCTGACAGTCGCGTAAGCTGTAGACACGGAGAAGCAGGCAATTCGTTTCCGCGAGAATGAACTGGGCGGTTCTACAGCCAATCATTACCGTAGAATATTTAAGTCAGTATTTGCATACATACTACTGTGATCTGTATCTACGCGCAAATGGTGTTGCTGATCATTTGAGCTGCACAAAAGCAGATTCCTAAAAGGCTTCGGTTGGAATGGAAAAAAAAAAAGTAATGGACTATGAATATTCAAATCGTGTTATGATTTGGCACTGAAAATGAGTGCTTTCCCGCAGCAAGTAATATGAGATTACATAATGATTATGGCTATCAGACCTCAGCCCCAATGGACATTTCAGTGTTCATTTACACAGACACACACAAACACACACTCGCACTCACACACAGATGCACAAACGCACACACACACGCGCACGCACACGCGCACACACACACACACAGGAGCGCACACACACACAAACACACACTCGCACTCACACACGCACGCGCGCACACACGTACGCGCGCACACACGCACGCGCACACACACAAACACGTGCACGCACACACACACACAGGAGCGCGCACACACACAAACACGTGCACGCACACACACACAGATAAAACCGAAACGCAGACAGAGCCCCCCGCTGTGATGAAGGGTAGACATTAATCTTCTGGTGCCGTCCTGACAGCAGCGCTCCCCTACCCCGCAGCCCGCTCCTAGGTCGCCGGGGAAACGTCCGATATCCCCGGCGCGCCGCGGCCATCGCGTCTCATCGCCTTCAGAGCGCCGCGCACACGCACGCCGTTCCACGCGCCGCAGATCTGACGCGGTTTCAACAGGCCTCCGTCCCTCCGAACGCACACCCCGAAGAGCTCATTTCTCACTGTTCTGCTCAGCTCGACGGTTCGGGAAACTTGGCAGCCCCTGCGCCACCATTCTAATCAACAAGTATATGGTTAACTTTACATGGCAGAGGATTTATTCAGTCAAGTCCAAATAATAATAATAACAATAATAGGCTGTTAATGGAAGGTATGGTTCAATTCGCAGCCCTTCAAAAAGATCCAGCCATTTCATCCAGGAAGAGAAGGTGTGATTACGAGCTCACATCACCCATCATTTCCCTGCAGTTTCTCACTGTCCTCGTCTACTTCTCGTCTGCATCCCTTAATTGAGCTGCTATTAATGGGGCTGATGGGATGAGATCGCCGCGTGGCTGGCTCACGTTACAGGCCCTGATAACATTCCTACGATGCAGTGGAGAACAGTCTCTGTGGGTGGGTGGGTGGGTTTTAGGGAACTGAAGCTTCTGCACAGGAAGGATGTTGACTGTAGATTTTTTTTAAATTTTAATATATTAACATTTACATGAATATTCAAGCAGCGCAAAGGTATTCAGAAAAAAATCTCACGCACTTGCTAGCTAGACTCTTTTCAAGTTGTGTAAAAAAAAAAAAAAAATGCAATACCGTGAACAAATTCATTATTTCACATACTGTATATTGAAAATACATTACTGATATACGAGAGCCCATTTTTACACATTTTGCCATGCATTTGAAACGCATCATAAAATACATTCTAAAATGTATGTGAAATACATTTTTTTCCAAACCCGTAGCTTGGTTCAACAATTGTTTTTCCTTTAATGAAAAATGATGGATAGGCTAGCTTTGGCTAAAAGGCAATAGACTAAAATAGGTGTGATTTTGAAGACTAGAAAAAATTTAGCATGTGATAAGCAACACATCATTGTCAAAATTAGAACATTTTAATGTCTAAATTTCTAAGAATAATAATTATTGAATTTTACTAGCCTATCAAACCAAGCCCATCTGGGTGTGCTGCATAAATACCAGATTTCCTCCCTCGATGTCAATAAAAAGGGCTCTTCCACCATGCCTCCCCAGCAGAACCCCCCCTGCAAAGGCAGGAAAAATCCACCGCATGCAGCCCTTTGTCATAGCACGACTGCAACCCCACAAACACGACCATATGGTGCTACAACCCCCGCCACTGAAAATGAACGACTTCGGCCAGATTGCAATGCATTGCATTGTGTCAATGTGATTGCCTGATTGAAGTTTGTTTAAAAAATCAGAACCATATAATACAAAATACCCAATTTGAAAATTTTCACATCCTTAAGAGACGTCCATCATCCTAGAATCACAGCTAGGAGCTCAGAAACTGTACTTTACGATGCAGTTGGAATTTTGAATCTTTTCCTTCAACTGTACACTGAGGACCACAAGTCTTGTGATCTCAATATGCAAATTAGGGTGGATGTACAGTAGATAAGAGCCAGCAACAATGCCAGTTAACTGATTCTTACAGTAGACATTCTGAGGAAGCCATTTCACTATAGTTTTACTCTAGAATTAGAGTCCTTAGCCTTTGCAGGCGAGCAATATTTGTACTGGCCAACAAACGTGAACAGAAGTGGGGAGCAGGGGCCGTATTTCTGATTTTCAAGCAAACGTCGGGCCTTAATTACTTAATTAGCCCTAACATTTACGCCATTCTGACATTTATCTGCATTTGTTGATAAGCGTGTGAATGCCAGCTGAAACTGCTCATGTCCCTATTGAAGAATTTTACCGTGATCTAATCTACAAGTGAACCAATGTTGGCATATGCAGCCAATTAGCCAGGGTAATTAGTGAAAGCAAAATCCTACATACACACAACCCTCCAGGACCAGACTTGCCCACCCTTGGACTATAAACAAATATTGCAGTAACATATTTATTTGACCAAGAGATTAAATTAATTCAAAACTTGCAAGTATACTCAATTGCTAAACACAAAATCATGTTCAGATGACAACTGTTGCATTCAACACGAAAACAATTTTGCCAGAAAGCGTAAATTCTAACTTTTATTGTGAAAGTTCCCTACTGACACAGCATAACATTAGCCAGCTAACTTTGCTAGTTATTCCATCTGAGCAATGATGTATTCCTTTTTGTAAAGCTACATTTAACTTTTACATTACTTAATTACTTTTATTATTTAAAAAAACTGTTCACACATCTGCTTATACAACAAGCCATGATGTCTTTGCAGTCCCTACAGTACAGTCAGTACTGGTAAAGTGATAAACAGGCACATTAACATATTCCTGAAACGCGCTAATTTTCCATCGCCGTTAATTTATGGGGGGGAGGGACATAGACATATATATGTCTATGGGCAGGGAGATCACCTTGTTGACGTCAATAACAAGGTCTACAATGAACAAGAACTGATTGCATTCAGGATGGAAAAAAACTCGGATAAATATTTAATATAACAGTATTGTAAATCTTTGTTCTTTATTTATAGTTATTAAATTATTTTGATTGCACGGGGTCTTTAACTTATAGTTGATAACGTATAACTTATTCTGTAAATCTTACAGTATATTATGATATATTGGGGGTCATATTGAGATTGGTTTGGACTAGTAAATTAAAATCCCTGCCCTGCTTAATTTTGAAGCTGGGCATTTTTTAAATCCTATGAATGTATTTATTTATCACCCTGGCAGACCCCGATGCTGCAAAATATAATTAATCGATTGTACTACTTTGACTGCATGAGATTCAATAGGCTACACCCGAAATACCGCTGGCATTTAGCGGGATGCGTTTTCGCTAGTTAATACCAAACCAGGTGTCTTGTTTTAAGGATAAGGTGCTGATGCAAGCTGTAACGTTTTTAGCCGATCTTTTGCTTTCTTTGGCAAGGTGCCACTTTCTCTTGGCGTTACAACATTGGCTAACTAGAACCATCGAGCATTGAGCTTTCATCAAGAGAAATTTATTTCCATACAGTAAAATACATTTCGGACCACCACAGGCAAGCTACAGTAGCAATTTTCAGTTAGCAGGTCATAGGCGAACAGCTTATTTACATCGGTTGGGGCACTGCCACACCATGCAGGTTTTCCTGAATTAAGTTTTAAATCTCTTGCTTGTTTTCAATCACCTATTCTCTCCTTTTGCTTCAATTTGACCTCGTCAAATCTAATGGTGTTATGACAAGGTTAAATATGAATACTTTAAATATTTTAGTTTTTAAAGGTCCCCCATTATACTATTGTTGGCTATTTTATATTTTCCCACAAGGTCTATCAAACATGTCAATGTTTTTTATTAAGGGAAAAATAATGCAACCCATTTTCAAAACAAAGTTAAGTGAGCTTCTTACCCTTTTATCTGAACAGGCTGTCTGGGCGTTGCGCGTTTCTTTCCACATGCTCTGCGTTGATTGACCTGGAATAACACGGGTGCCCCTCCTTCCCATCGCCTGCCCACGCTCAGCTACGGTGTTACGCCAAAAACTGTGACCGTCAAAGTCTGTAACCCTAGAAAAGTATTCGACCTGGTTAAAACTACGGGAAAAACACTGAGAGATTGACCAAATATTGTCCAGGTGAAGTCTCACACTGAAGCAGGTGAAGTTGTCACTAAAGCATTTTGTGGGTGCACACACCTGATCCTGATGCTACTAATCAAGGTGCTTAGCAATGACTCTACTGATTGATTATCACACAGGCCCTTTCTGGAACCCCAGCTCTAAAACATGAAAAGCACCTAATTAAGAAAAATGAACAGCTTGTTAAAATTCTGGGATTGCCGTTGAGGTTGGAATGAAAACCAGATTACACAGGGGTCCCCCAGGACCGAGTTTGAGAACCACTGCTCTAGAGCACCTAGAAAGGAAAGCTAATTTGTGAGATTGGGTTTCATTAAACATTCTGAAATCTGATTGGTTGGTTCTACCATGTTTTAGGTTCCTTGGTAGCTGATGGATCATGAGAATTTACCCATTTGAATCATCCCCCCAGCTCTAGATCCACATACACCAGATCCTCCCCTGAAGATGGCTGGACCTATCTAGTATCATCCTGGTCAATAAACTTGCTGTATTGTAAAGCAGGTCACTGTTCCTGGAGAGCTGCAGCTTCTGCTGCTGTTTTGTTGCTACTCAGAACCCAATTGGTCGATTGAAACACTTTATTACACAGTTATATCTCCTGGATTCTTGGGTGTGTAATTTTATTTATTTATTTTTTTAAGTGGAAAAGGAAAATCAGCAGACCCTGTGGCTCTCCAGGACTGGGATTGGGGAGCCCTACTGGGAGGTCATAAGCTTGAAGAGTGAGGCTGATGCAGAGAAGTTGTGCATTCGGGGGATGTGCCACCAGGGAGCCCTTAATCGCGTGGATAGAATCCTGCTTTACGACAAGTGACTGAACATGATAATGAGCTCGTGTTCTAATTGTGAAATGCGTCCATTCCATTCCTGTATATCTGGAATGGAATTTGTTGGGCAGAGGTCCAGTTCACTCGCTATCCTGCACCATCAGTACACTGGCAGGGCATGGAAAATTCCTACCGGTCCTCTATCATTCGCCCGATATGGCTGCGCATCGGGCATTCCTCAGATCTGGAATGTAGGCACGTTTTAAATTTAACTGTCAGTCTTGCAGAACGTCAGTATTTTTAGGCGATGCCTTCATGGCGTCTTCCGCGCAGCGCTGTCTGGAATACCTGGGAAGATTAATGCGTGCGGAGAGAAGGGAGATCTGATGCTTCTGGGCCCTACGGATAGCAGATGTTCCCCTCCTGATTTACCCTTGGCTTAAAAAAAAACGTTCAAATGCACGTGATAAATATTTCAGCGAAGAAAAACATTCGGCGGAGCCGAAACCGCTAAACCTGACAATCCCTGGCCAGAGAGCTTTAAAAAAAGGTGGCAAAGGTGAGGCGGCTCACATAATTAGAATCTGTGAGGCATAACGCCTGTCTTGGCAGGGTTAACCATGCATACATCATTCCCTTCACCTTCCCTCACACCACGCAAAACACTCCCGGTTGCCAAGTCCTTTGCGAGTCACTGTCCTACTACGGCCACAGCGGGTGACGATATGGAGCCACGGTTTAGGAGTCGGAGAAACTGCCTTTTATAATTAATTGGAACACAGCACTAAAATAAAACGGCTCCAACGCTTAGGCCACTACCTTAATAGAGGTACACCTCCATTTTAAAAGCCATTTCCCAGATCACACTATTGCAGTCTTGCAATCTTGCAGCTCTAGCTCAAGCCTGGATCCTGGAGATCAGTTTTGGAAACACGCATGTGATCACAACCCCCATATAATACTGAGCTCCAGTTTACTGCAAAACGCAAGCAGACCTACAGGCCACATGCTGCATAATTGCATGCGCAAAATTTAAGTCACAATCGTAAGAGCTGACGTCAGTCTTTAAAGCGTCTGTCTAAAGGAACCACAGCCATGACTACTCCAGGACTGGTCCAGCTCCCAATTACAAAGCCCATTTAATAGTCAGTTGCGGCGCATCAGTAAGGGTGTGCGTGCAAAATATTGCCGTGATAGCCCTATACTAAATGCTATACTCATAAGCAGAAGCCTAGGGGAAGCAGATTACCATGAAACTACTTAGTCTGCGGCACATAATTTCCCCTCCCCCCACACACACGCACACACACGTACTCACACACACACACGTCATTTCTGACACTGCACTCAGCCTGCAGAGAAAAGCCAAGGGATATTGATACTTAGCAGCCTAATGCCCCTCATAGCAACTATGGAGATTAGCCTCTCCCAGAGATCTGCCTTGAGAAATTCCGTTTTACCCAGCCTTACTCCTGCTGCCAGGGTGATCCAGTGCACTGCACATGTGCCTACGTGCATATGAGAGAGAGAGACCACAGGTTTGTGGAACATATGTTGTCACCATCGGTTTAAAAAAATCAAGAACACATTGCTACAAGCATCACTGGGCTCTGGTACAAAAATGTAACTGAGGTATTGCTCTGTGAAGAGACATTTATTTTCCTGCTGCATGATAATTAAGGAATCATGCATTACTTTCATTTATTATTATTATTATTATTATTATTATTATTATTGTTGTTGTTGTTGTTGTTGTTGTTGTTATTGTTGTTATTCTTCTTATTATTATAAAACTATCAAATTAGATAGCAAAAGTAAACAAAGGAAAACAGAAGGCTAAACAAGGGTGGCTATAAAATACATTTGAGAACTTACAAGTGAGCAGGGGCCATATTATCCCTACTGTATCACTGCCTTGATGGCAGGTATTGATTGGCAGGGCCCAAATAATCCGAGTCCACCTGCCACCCCCGACCCCCCACCCCCATTCCCCTGTCCCCTTGCCTCTGCACCAATTTTTCCACTTGCTGCAGTTAGCCCAAATCTAATCAAGCCTCAAGTGGCCGTTGCATTTCCCCTGCAGGACGAGCGCATTATTCTTACCCCTGGCTTCCAAATTCCATTTCGAGGCTTCAAAGCTCACAGTTGGCCGTCTGTGCCATCAGTAATTTCGCGTCGCGCGGAGAAGGGCTCGGCCGTCCAGACTAGCAGAATGAGGCTTAATGGCCACCTGGCCGCTTAGCGATAAAACCGCCGTATCGGCACATCAATTTGCATTTTTAAAGGCAGAGAAAGCAAAGAGGGGGGCCTGCTGTATATCGTGAGTAATGCGTTTCTGTGCTCATTTAACTGGCCGCTTTAAGCCATTTTCTGACGTACTTTTATGACGGCTTTGTCCTTGAGTGAACTCGCCTTGTAAGTCAGAGCCGCAGAAGGATTCTCTTTTGTTTTAGGATATTAAAGATCAGTCGCGTGAACAAGTTCTGTTGGTTTTTCCCTTGCATTTGTTTTGCGAAGTCGGCGGTATTTGTTACTTTCAAGGGTCAAGGAAATATTATTTTTCAAATGTTTTTATTTTTTCCATGTTTTAGCACGTGGTGCCACAATTGCATTTTGGTAAGCGATACGGTCATGTTTAGAGCCACAATACAGGTGTGCTTCGCCGTTACACAAATACACCATGGCATGGAAATGCCACAAATATAAAGATGCTGGAACTATTAGCAACGACATAGCACTGTAGGTGTTGGAGATTCTCTTTTTATTGCCATTTATTTTAAAGGAACTTTTTTTTGTAAAATATAAATACAAATGGGGCATTTTTAATTACAAAGTTTAAACACGTCTCCAAAAACAATAAACACACCAGTCAGACAGTACTGTAATCGACACCCCGCTATTTACAAGTTCAAGCACGTTTCCTGTTAAACAGCTTATATCATTTTATCATTAAAACTTCTTTATTACTTTACAAAAGACACATGAAAATATCTTAAATTCTTATCTTAAATAAAAGATAAAAGGAGAAAAAAAAGCAAGTTTGAACACATAAGTGCTCCTGAAGGAGGAGCCGTATATGGAGAAATGACACAGAAGGACGTGTTTCCTACGAATACAAACTCCATATTCAAAAATAACTAGCGTTCAAACCATGTTTATTCACCTGACTAAGGTAGGCAAGTCTGTAAACCAACAAAGAAGTGCACTGCATAAATTAAAATAAACCATACGAGAGCCTGTCCCACTGTAGTCCCACGTGACTGTTCATAGCCTCAACGCGGCCTCTCCATTCAAACCAGCTTCTCAGCCCAAAAATTAGCAGTGGAAAACAGAACTTTTTCTTTTGTAAGGGGAAGGGAAGGCAGTGTATATAAAATAAAACCAACTAATCGAAAAAGAATTATATTTATTATATAGTTATATATATATATATTTATATATTTATAAAAATAAGAATTGTTAAATTAAAGGTCTCCTTCTGAATGGTACAGGACATATCTTGCGCATTTGTGTTTCCTTGAGCTCTGGAAGAGCTAGGCCATTGACAGCCGCGTTCCTCTGGTCCTATGTACAGACTGTGCGTGTCCAGGGCTGCCCTCCAGAGAGAGGGAGGGAGGGTGTCATGACCTCTCCACGGCAACGGGATCCCAGTGATTGTCCAGGCACTCCAGGGAGGAGCCCAGCCTGGTGGCCAGCTCGGCGCTGATCTCCACCAGGTCCAGGAGCTCCTTGCTGTCGGGCGTGAAGCCCTCCAGCTCCTCGGGGCAGGAGAAGAGCTGGCTGAGGGAGGCCTGCCTGTAGAACTCCGCCTCGGCGACGGTCACCACGTCGATGTGCGGGAACGCCGCTCGGAACGCTGCCGGCGACATTCTCAGCCTCCTCAGCACGTCCGACAGCAGCAGCCAGTTCCGGGGCCTGAGGGAGGGACGGAGGGAGGGGGGAATGTCAGAAATACAGCAGATGCGTTTGGGTAAAAACACAAGCCACTCGCTTCAGTGGTTTCTGTTACACTTTTCCTGTGTTTCTTCTTCCAGTGTTTAAACCAGCATAATGAACTCCCTCCCCAAAGAAAAAAAAACGTGTTTTCAGTCATGTAGTTTACACGGACAATCTTAACATGCCTGTACGCGCACTCATCCACGTACCCACCTGACCCCTGGCATTTTGGACACTGACAGAGCATCACGTAGTTTATTTGTTTATAAATGCTTTACTCCCCCCCCCCCCCCTCTTCCTTCCAAGCCTCTCAGAAAATCAGGGCCGGGGAACAGAGTGGGAGACAGCCATTAGCACAGCGCCAGGCGAGGGGTGGGGGGCGGCTGGGGGGTGGGGGGGGGGGGCGCGCAGCCTGGCGGCTGCGGCGGGAGGGAGTCAGCTGTGCGGCGAGAGCGTGGGAGGCAATTAGCCGCTTGTTTTTGTCTCGCGTGCGAGCATCAGCGCCAGTCCCCGCTCCCCGTGTCACGGCCGCCATTATTTAAGAGCAATCAGCTGACACGGCAGGAGCTATTCCAGCCCCCCCCCCCAGCACACACATATATTATTTCCTTCTAGATCTCCCCTTCTCTCCTCACACTGCCAACTAATGACCCCCCCAGCCCTCCCCTCGCGCCCAGGTGAGACTTATTACTTTATCAATACCCGGGTAATGACGGTGTCGCGAGCGGCCATTTAATTAAAACCCCTAAATGACGGCAGTCACAAAAAGTAGGCCCAGGAGTCCGGGCCACTGGTAATTACCAATCTCGCAACAGAATCCCTAATGAAGGCGGGACTGACAGATTGTCCTTCAATGACAGAATATTCATCTCCTTTTTTTTTTTCTTTCGTCGATGAAGGACAGAATCCGAGCGGTCGACGGACCGGGGATCGGCCCCAGCGTGGTGGCAAGCGCTGGGGGTTTGGGGGGGGGGGGTTTGTCGGAGGGGGTCTGCAGGTCTACCGATAATTTGATTTGGAGAGGTGGTCACGATAGCAAGGAGGTAAATGAAAGGACATAATGAATGGATCTGGTTATACATTCATTTTCCTTCATAGCTGATGGATCTTACGGTAAAAACAACCCAGACAGTGCAAACGGCTTTGTGTTAAGCCATCCGGAAACCAAATCAAATACCAAACAGCACTTCCCCAAATCGCACCTCATGCACAAAATTCACTTTCCCAAATGGATGAGCGGCCCAGGTGAGAGAGCACTCTGGTCTCCACAGTGATAAATATTCTCATTAGTCACAGTGACCCAGGGGGAAAC
>NC_049215.1:25050578-25053078 GCF_013347855.1 Anguilla anguilla | reverse complement strand
TCAGGACAGCGCAGTCACACGGGCACAGTCACAGGACTGAGGCGCTGATGCTGTAAAATGGCCGTGCTCTTTAATGAGAAGCGCCAGCAGAGCTCAGCTGCGTTTTAATCTCCTCTCCGGAGCGCTGATGAGTGACACGCTGTACCGCCGCGTCTCCGCACCGCGTCCGCACCGCGTCCTCCCCGCGGCCGGCGCACACAGGCAGGCACACACACACGCACGCGCACACACACGCACACACACGCACGTACACACACACACACACAGGCACGCACGCACACACGCACGCACACACACATACACACACGCACACAGACACACACACAGCGATGTGCACGCAGACCACACACACACATAAACAGACGGCTCTGTTTTTGAGAAGCAGGAGAGTCTGCATGGCCAGGGCCACAGTGGCCGCTTTTCACTGTTCCGTTCCAGCACTTCTTTCTAAAGCACTAAATTTCAGTCGCTGATTGGCTGAAACTCCACACACCTGGTCTCCAAGGCCTTAAACCGACGCCTGGCTGAGAGGAAAGCACAAAACCCGGCAGTGGGGGGTTTTGAAACCCCTCTGCTACATCGCTCACTGCCCCCCCCCTCCCTCCCCCCAGCTACGCAGAGCAGCAGGGCCAGCAGTGGGCCACAGGGCAGGCCAAGAGAACGCTCCAAAAACAAGCGCTCAGCGTCCGGAACCCCCCCGTCAGCGTTTAGCATGTGACTCCAGCTGCACTCGTCCGCGCCCGCGAGCTCCGCTTCCTGAGCCGCGCGCGTCGTCGCCGGCGACCGCGCTAACGAGCCGCCGCTGGCGGGAGATCATGTCAGCGCCTCCCTCAAACCGACGGGGCTGAGCGTCGTCTAAAAATACCCCGATCCGGGAGGGGAACAGCCCGCCGATAACCGTATAAAAACCGGCAGAGCGGGCGGAGGGAGAGAGAGAGAGAGAGAGAGAGAGAGGGAGCGAGAAAGAGGGAGAGAGAGAGAGAGAGAGAGAGAGAGAGAGGGAGAGACAGAGAGAGAGAGAGGGAGATAGAGAGAGACAGAGGGGGAGAGAGAGAGAGAGAGAGGGAGCGAGAGAGAGAGAGAGGCTGAGAGAGAGAGAGAGAGAGAGAGAGAGAGAGAGAGAGAGGGAGCGAGAGAGAGAGAGAGGCTGAGAGAGAGAGAGAGACAGAGAGAGAGAGCCGGGGGAGGAGGGGTAGGAGGGGGAGGGGGGGGAGGGGGGGGGGAGGGGGGTTATCGGGAGCAGCGAGAGGGAGCCGGGGGAGGCAGTTATGGCGGCTCCCCGCAGCGCCGGCGCGAGAGGAACGCGCCTCTTTTAGCGCGCGGCTTCAGCGCGATTAGCGGAGGAGTCTGACGAGGCCCCGCAGCGCTCCGCGTGCTCCCCCCCCCCGTCCCCTCCCCTCTCCTCCCCTCCCCCTCCACTCCCCTCCCCTCCCCTCCCCCTCCACTCCCCTCCCCTCCCCTCCCCCCCACTCCCCTCCCCTCCCCCACAGCCCAGCTCTCCTTCGCTGATGTAGGTCACAGCACGGCACGGCACGCACGCAGCCTCTCTCTCTCTCTCTCTCTCCCCCGCACAACCCCCCCGTTTCCCGGCCCTGGCGAAAGTTCTCGCCGCTAATTTCTCCCGCCATCTCGCCGCCTTCGCGGAGACAAAGAGCGCCGGTCAGAGACGGAGGTCGGGGGGGGGGGGGGAGTTTTTTTTGTGCGCTGGAAAAGCACGCTCGCTCTCCCGGGGCTCGCTCGCCCGGGGCTCGCCGCTCGGCTCTGCACAAAGGCGGGGGGGGGGGGGGGGGGGGGGCGGCGGCTCCGGACACATTCCTGAAGCGCCCGAGAGACGGACAACGGCCCCCTTGTAGCGCCGCTCCGCCGGTCGAAACCGCGCAATCACTCACTGGGCGGCGGCGCGGTCTCCGCGGTGACTCACAAAGCCGATTGGCCGTAACGGGCCCGTTAGAGCGCCGAGCCCCGCGGAGAGCCGGAGAGGACGCCGCGCAGGAAGTGGGCCCCGAATCGACCCGGCCATTTTGAAACGCCGCCGCAGCACCCCGGGAAGCAGCACTCAACCTGAATTCCTTCGGTAAACATCCAGCCGCGTAAACGGACTCTAAATAAAACGTTCAGACGATGTGGGTGCGGGTTCCTGCTAGGCAAATAAACCAATAACCTCACCTGCGTGGGACCTTTCACCTCCGCCAGGGCGGAGGTCATTATCTCAACATGCGCTCATTATCTCAGCCTGCGTAACGAGGGCAGAGTAATATTTAATAACGCTTTTCATATTTAGTCAATTATTATCTGACTTCACGCCCGGTCGTGCATTGCAGATAAGACTAATCTGGGCTGAACCCTGAAAGACTGCGACCCGACATTTCGCTCAGCTGAACGGCACGTTCCGTCCCCCCGTCCAACTTTCAGGTGAATTCCTCGGAGTCGAAAAATTTCACTGAAAGGGGTCCAAGTTTCAAAGTGAGAACTCTGATCCCATTAGGCGAGATTATGAAAG
>NC_049215.1:25035578-25045578 GCF_013347855.1 Anguilla anguilla | reverse complement strand
GCAGGGCTGTTCATATTACCCCAGGCTAGCAGGGCTGTTCATATTACCCCAGGCTAGCAGGGCTGTTCATATTACCCCAAGCTAACAGGGCTGTTCATATTACCCCAAGCTAACAGGGCTGTTCATATTACCCCAGGCTAACAGGGCTGTTCATATTACCCCAGGCTAACAGGGCTGTTCATATTACCCCAGGCTAGCAGGGCTGTTCATATTACCCCAGGCTAGCAGGGCTGTTCATATTACCCCAGGCTAGCAGGGCTGTTCATATTACCCCAGGCTAACAGGGCTGTTCATATTACCCCAGGCTAGCAGGGCTGTTCATATTACCCCAGGCTAGCAGGGCTGCTCACGTTAGCCCAGGCTAGCAGGGCTGTTCACGTTAGCCCAGGCTAGCAGGGCTGTTCACGTTAGCCCAGGCTAGCAGGGCTGTTCACGTTAGCCCAGGCTAGCAGGGCTGTTCACGTTAGCCCAGGCTAACAGGGCTGTTCATATTACCCCAGGCTAGCAGGGCTGTTCACGTTAGCCCAGGCTAACAGGGCTGTTCATATTACCCCAGGCTAGCAGGGCAGTTCATGTTAGCCCAGGCTAGCATGGCTGTTCATGTTACCCCAGGCTAGCAGGGCTGTTCACGTTAGCCCAGGCTAGCAGGGCTGTTCACGTTAGCCCAGGCTTAGCTACACACCGACACTGCCAACGGCTCCTGCAGCATTTACACCTCCTCCACTCTACCTATTCCCTCGCACTAAAATTCCCCTCATTATTACCTGTCATCTACTCTGTCTCACTTTCCCACTTCTGTCGAGCTGAACGTCGCGCGGAGAGATCGTTTTGTTCCCAGTGCCCTCCTTATTTATTCACACTTCGGTTTGCACGTCTGCCAGGCCTGCTCGGGCTCGGGCTCGGGCTCGGGCTCGGACGGATCTCTCCGCTCGTTCTCCCGCTCTGCGCTTGATGAGGCTGCGTGGAGCGGCAGTGGGCGCGCTCATTATTGACTTTTTTTTTCCCGTTGAAATTTTAAATGAGGGAGAGGCTAAAAGGGAGAAAGCGCGGTGTAACAGCCACCTTCGTTAGCCTGCAGTTGTTACGTCCGCTTCCCAGCAAGAGCGCACCGAGCTCGTTTAGCCAAACGAGGAGAAACACGGAGCTTTTTAACTGGCTGCTCTCGCTCAGGTGGAACTGCTGACTTCCTGCGCATTCAGAGCTCAGCCAGTCATGAGCCACGTGGCAGGGAGCAGAGCAGGGTGGCACAGTCAGGGTGGCACAGTCAGTGTGACACAGTCAGGGTGACACAGTCAGTGTGGCACAGTCAGGGTGGCACAGTCAGCGTAGCACAGTCAGGGTGACACAGTCAGTGTGACACAGTCAGTGTGGCACAGTCAGGGTGACACAGTCAGGGTGGCACAGTCAGCGTAGCACAGTCAGTGTGGCACAGTCAGGGTGGCACAGTCAGCGTAGCACAGTCAGTGTGGCACAGTCAGGGCCACATCACTCACGGAGGAACAGAACGCGCCTGCATTTCACATTAGCACGTGCCGTCCTCCAGAGCGACTCTTTTTTCTGATTTAGCACGTAATCCATTCGTTCTGTTCTGAAGCAGTTCAGGTTTAGCACCTTTACTCAAGGCTTTACGGGCAGCGCCCTCCACCCCTCAGTAATCTCAGAGCCACAACCCTGAGCCTTAAACGTACTTCCCTGCTCCCACTGATTACAATGCACAGTGTGTGTGTGTGTGTGTGTGTGTGTCGGGAGGGGACAGGATCAGGAAGAGAGAGACGCATCAACATCCTCCCCCTGGAGAGCCAAACTGCATTTTAATTCAGGCCCGCGCAGATAAGCTGAAGCTCAGCAGGGAGCTCCTGCTCTTAAGGAGAATATTAGGAGCCCGAGGGCCAGGGCTGGCTCCCGCGCCGCCGCGCACAGACAGGTAATCCAGCCTGACGCTCCGCTAGCGCTAGCGTTAGCGCCGGCCCCCGCCACAGCCCCCCGCTCGCTGGGATAGGGGGAGGGAGGGGGGGGAGAGCGTGAGACAGGGAGACAGAGTGAGAGAGAGTGAGCGTGAGACAGGGAGACAGAGGGAGAGAGAGGGGGAGAGAGAGAGGGAGGGAGAGAGATAGGCAAAGTGTGAGAGAGAGGGGGATAGAGAGAGGGAGAGGGAGAGAGAGACAGAAAGAGAGACAGAGAGAGAGAAACCGAGAGAGGCAGAGTGAGAGAACGAGAATGAGAGAGTGAGCGAGCAAGAGAAAGAGATTGAGAGGGAGAGAGAGCGAGCGAGCGAGAGAGAGAGAGAGAGAGAGAGGCGCGGCCGAGCCGGCTTCCGGAGCGTTCTCTCTCTCCAGGGAGCGAGGCAGCAGGGCAGGTTTTAACCGGCCCCAGTTAAGCGCGGCGTTAGACAGTAAAGCCGTTTAATAGCTGGAGGAGAGCAGCCGCGCTCTTATTGAAAGCTGTAGATTGCGGCGGGCCGTTGATGTCTCTCTGCAGTAAAAATGAGATAACCCCCCCTCCCCCCCTTCCCCCCTCGCGCCGCCCGGCTCTACCACCCCCCTCCCTCCTCCCCCCCCTCCACCCCCCACCTTTTTTAATCTCCTTCTCCAGAGTGCCTCCCTGCGCACAACAGCAATCAGAGCATCAGAATGATTTCGCCGGCCGGTTAACCCTTCAGCGCCGCGGGCGGGAGCGGGGGGGGGCGGCGGCGTGGCGCTCGCTCCCCGAGGCTCGGCCGAGCGGACTCCGTCGCACTCCGGCTGGCCTGTGTCCCTGCCGCACGTTAGCCCCTCACTGCGTCCCTGCCGCACGTTAGCCCCTCGCCTGCGTCCCTGCCGCACGTTAGCCCCTCGCCCGCGTCCCTGCCGCACGTTAGCCCCTCGCCTGCGTCCCTGCCGCACGTTAGCCCCTCACTGCGTCCCTGCCGCACGTTAGCCCCTCGCTGCGTCCCTGCCGCACGTTAGCCCCTCACTGCGTCCCTGCCGCACGTTAGCCCCTCACTGCGTCCCTGCCGCACGTTAGCCCCTCGCTGCGTCCCTGCCGCACGTTAGCCCCTCACTGCGTCCCTGCCGCACGTTAGCCCCTCGCTGCGTCCCTGCCGCACGTTAGCCCCTCGCTGCGTCCCTGCCGCACGTTAGCCCCTCGCTGCGTCCCTGCCGCACGTTAGCCCCTCGCTGCGTCCCTGCCGCACGTTAGCCCCTCGCTGCGTCCCTGCCGCACGTTAGCCCCTCGCTGCGTCCCTGCCGCACGTTAGCCCCTCCCTGCGTCCCTGCCGCACGTTAGCCCCTCGCTGCGTCCCTGCCGCACGTTAGCCCCTCGCTGCGTCCCTGCCGCACGTTAGCCCCTCGCTGCGTCCCTGCCGCACGTTAGCCCCTCGCTGCGTCCCTGCCGCA
Source organism: Anguilla anguilla (assembly GCF_013347855.1). NCBI lineage: Eukaryota > Metazoa > Chordata > Actinopteri > Anguilliformes > Anguillidae > Anguilla > Anguilla anguilla. The sequence continues at coordinate 25,042,204 of NC_049215.1, read as the reverse complement.
CGTTAGCCCCTCGCTGCGTCCCTGCCGCACGTTAGCCCCTCCCTGCGTCCCTGCCGCACGTTAGCCCCTCGCTGCGTCCCTGCCGCACGTTAGCCCCTCGCTGCGTCCCTGCCGCACGTTAGCCCCTCGCTGCGTCCCTGCCGCACGTTAGCCCCTCGCTGCGTCCCTGCCGCACGTTAGCCCCTCGCTGCGTCCCTGCCGCACGTTAGCCCCTCGCTGCGTCCCTGCCGCACGTTAGCCCCTCACTGCGTCCCTGCCGCACGTTAGCCCCTCACTGCGTCCCTGCCGCACGTTAGCCCCTCGCCGCGTCGCCCTACGCGATTCTAGAACACGGCGACGCGTCGCTCCGGCTCGCCCGCGTCCCTGCCGCACGCTAGCGCGTTACTCCGCGCGTTCCCGCCTTTCCGCCGCCATTCCGACTCGCCCGCCTTCCCGGCTCCCGCTAACGTCTTTGTCTCGCCCGCGTTTCCGTCACAGGCCGACACGCTGTTCTGGCTCGCCTACGTCTTTCGGTCGCATGCTGAAGTGCTGTTTTCCGGCCATTTTGTTCTCTGTCGCCACGGACGACTCGGTCACGGCGAGAGCAGGAATGAGGGTACAAGGAGCGAAGCCGGTCGTGCGGAAAACAGCTACGCAGCAGCGCAAAAAAAAAAAAACTTCCCATGATACACCTCTCTGCGCTGAGGTGGAGCGAACGAAACCCACAATTAGGTTAGCAGCACTTTGCGTCTCACGCGGGGGCGGGGGGTTGGGGGGGTCAGGGGTATTTTTGGGTCAGTTCACTGCTCCGCCTGCGTCCGTGTCAGCGTGTCTGCCTGACTACAACCCCCCCCACCCCCCCGCCGCCCCCGCCCCCCCCCCCTCCCCCCCGACCGCGGAGCGCGGTCACAGGCGGCCAGGGGAGGAGGCGGGAAATGAAAAGCCTCTGTGAGTCACGCGCTGGCACTCGGGCGTCGTTAGAGAGAGCCCGCGCCAATTTTACACACAATGCGGCGCGGAACAACAGCTCCGAGCGCGCCGTGCGTCACGTTGCCGTGGCGAAGCGAGACGGAACGGGGCCGCGAGAGGAAAGGCTCCGATAAAGAGCGGAGTGAAGCGGTCTCTCGCTCGCTCGCTCGCCCGCGCTCTCTCTCTCTCTCTCTCTCGCTCTCTCGCTCGCTCTCTCTCTCTCTCTCTCTCTCTCGCTCGCTCGCTCTCTCTCTCTCTCTCTCTCTCTCGCTCGCTCTCAGAGGAAGAAGCTTTTAATTGAAAGAGTGTTTTTGTGAGCGTTCGGTCTGCCTGGCGTGTGGGAGCAGCGCTGGGAGGGGGTGGGGGTGGGGGGGTGGCGGTGGGGGGGGGGGCAGGGGAAGTGTGTGATTACCGTACGCCAGGCCTTTTTCCTGACAGCGTATGGAGACGGGACGAGGCTGGAGGAGCGGAAGGGGGGTGTGGGGGGGGGGGGGGGGGGGGGGGGGGGAGTGTGCTGCGGGGGATTCATCTGCCTGTCCTGGCCACCAGATGCGACGAGAATACAGCGACCGATAAAACCACAGGCCTGCGGGAAGTGTGTGTGTGTGTGTGCGTGCGTGAGTGTGCGTGTGATTGGTGTACGAGTGTGCGTGTCAGTGTGTATGCGTGAGAGAGAGTGGTGTGTGGGGGTGCGTGTGTGAGACAGTGGTGTGTGTGTAAAAGACGGTGTCTGAATGTGAGTGTGTGTGTGTGTGTCTGTGTGTGTGTGCGCGTGTGTGTGTGTCTGATTGTGAGTGTGTGTGCGTGTGTCTGATTGTGAGTGTCTGTGTGTGTGTGAGCGCGCGTGTGTGTATGTGTGTGTGTGTGTGTGTGTGTGTGCACATGTGTGTGTGTGAGCGCGTGTGTGTGTATGTGTGTGTGTGCGTGTGTTTGTGAGTGTGTGTGTGTGCGTGCGTGCGTGCGTGCGTGTGTGTGTGAGTGTGTGTGTGTGTCTGATTGTGAGTGTGTGTGTGTGTGCGTGCGTGCGTGTGTGTGCGTGCGTGCGTGTGAGTGTGTGTGTGTGTGTGTGTGTGTGCAGGTAACTCAGGAGCAGACAGAGCGTGAAGGCTTAATTTGCGTCTCCCCTCATTAACATTTTAAACACGTTGCCGGTGCCTCTAAACGGCGCGGAGAGAGAGAGCGAGCTTTCATGTGCGCCAACAAGCATCACAAAACTAAATGAACATGAAATATGCAGAGGCACAGGGGAGGGGGGGGGGGTGGGGGGCGCGAGCGCGCTCATCTGCGTGTTCGGCGGTACAGCCGGTCGCTCCGCGCGGCGCTGGGCGTCTGAGTCAGAGAGGCCGTCTGCAGGCGTGTACCCCGCCCCGCCGGCACACCTCGAAAAAACCAAGCAGCCGCGCCGAGCCGCGAGACGCATCAAAGGGCTGCCCGCCCCCCCCCGCCTCCCGCCCCCCCCCCACTTCGGTTACGGGTCTGCGGCTCCTCTCCTACGGCGAGAGACGGCTTTGCTCCTGATTAAGCTAACCGTGCGGCGCTCTACTGTATCCTGCGCCTCCCCCCCGCGCAGCTCTGTGTTCTCACCCGACTCGCCCGCCGGGTCCATTTCCAGGCCCCCCGCCCCCGCGGCTCCGGACCCGGACGCCGTCCGAGCCGCGCGATTTAAACGAACCCGCAGAAGCGCCGCGCTCAGACCCTGCGGCTGAGACAGCGGCTTCGGCTCGGGCTCCGGCGCCACGTTTCTCACAACTTCCCCGAAAAACATTCGGGTCTCAACAACAGAACAGAACCCCGTTAAATAATAACGACAAAGTAAACGAGTAAATAAAATACAGCCTTTCCTGCTATAAAAAAGACACGCAGAGAAACTTCCAGACTGCGCGGTTGAATTTCGCCGAGGTTCTATTTCCACTGAAGGTTAGCGGGTCTGAATGTTAGCGGGTCTGAAGGGTAGCGGGTCTGAATGTTAGCGGGTCTGAATGTTAGCGGGTCTGAATGTTAGCGGGTCTGAATGTTAGCGGGCAGAGCCCCGCTCTGAGGTCCGGGGACGGCCCGGGGCGGCGTCAGCCGAGCGCTCGGCCGAGGGGCTGACATGTTTAGGAGGAGCCGGGAAAACCCAGCCGAGGGAGAGAGAGCGAGGGCGCGGGCGAGCGAGGCAGTGCGTGCGGAGAGCAGCGGAGTGTTGAAAGGCTGGTCTCACAGCCATGTCGTATTTCACTCCCCCCCTCCCCGCCCTCCCTCCCCCCCGCCCGCCCCAGCCCCGGGGAGCTGCCGACGGCTTATCACACGCCGGCAGTCAAAGAGGCGCTTCCCGTCTGAGGGGGGGAGGGGGGGGGGGAGGAGCAGCGGGGAGCGAGAGCAGGGGAAGGGAAAAAAAGGAAAGAAAAAAAACGACAGAAAAAGCAGCCTACAAAAACAAGCTGCTGACCGGAGCGGAGACAACATCCCGCGTGGGTGGGGGGGGGGGGGGAGGGGAGGGGGGGGGGGTAAATTCAGCGAAGAGAAGACCGTGAAGAAAAGCCGAAATAAAAACAAGGGGGGGGGGAAAGAAAAAAAACAGGCAAGAGAGAGAGAGAGAGAGAGAGAGAGAGGGAGAGAGAGGCATCAATCAAAAGCGCCACAAACCCAGCGACACGCCCGGGTGACTCCAGCCCCTGACCGCGTCTCTGGGCGGGGTCACGCGCGCAGGGCTCGGGGAGGTTTAGACGGGGGGGTGGGGGGGGGGTGCTGGCATCCCTAACTGCTGTCACCCAGACGCATTACAGAGCCATTAAGGCGTAATTATACACCGGGCCGTCCCGCGCCCCTCAGGGGTAATAATCCCCCCCCGGCCCTGGCGCTCACTGCCGTAATCCATACAGCGCGGGGGAGGGGCGGCGCTCTGGCAACCGGGGGGGGGAGGGGGGGGGGGGGAGGCGGGGGAGTATTTATCTATATATAAACGCAATGCCCAGTATAATCCTCTTCTGCATAGAGAGAGAGAGAGAGAGAGAGAGAGCGAGAGGGAGTGAGAGAGAGAGAGAGAGAGAGAGAGGGAGACGGAGCGAGAGGGAGTGAGAGGGAGAGAGAGAGAGAGAGAGAGAGAGGGAGACGGAGCGAGAGGGAGTGAGAGGGAGAGAGAGAGAGAGAGAGAGAGAGAGAGAGAGAGGGAGAGACGGAGCGAGAGGGAGTGAGAGGGAGAGAGAGAGAGACGGAGCGAGAGGGAGTGAGAGGGAGAGAGAGAGTGAGAGGGAGAGAGAGAGTGAGAGGGAGAGAGAGAGAGTGAGAGGGAGAGAGAGAGAGAGAGAGGGAGAGAGGGCGAGGGAGATAAAACTGCTGATAAAACGAGTCCTCGTATAAAACAGCTCGCTTCCTCATATTTGGGGGGGGAGGGGGGGGAGGGAGGGCTCGGGATCTTTTCAGGTTAGCGATAACGGAGACTCGCCAACGGGAAGCGGGATGATCTTTGCTCACCACCTCCGGCTGGCCGCGACTAACAGCCCCCCCCTCCCCTGCCCCCCCGCCCCCCCCCCGGCAGCAGCACCGGAGCGCAGCTCCAATTAAGGGCGCGGGGCTGACGCAGGGCTATTTCACAGATCAGGTCCCGGGCACAGCAGGCAGCTAATGGCCTAAAACAGCACGTATTTAGCACCTAGCTCACAAAGCACCTTCGCCGAGAAGACTAATTAAGCCCTGGATGGTGGAGAGCACTTGTCACGTAACTGATTGAGCTCTAATGGCAAAGAGCACATTTTCAGCGCCGGAAGCCTGCTGAACAGGGAAAAAAAACCCAAAAAAAACACACACGCTCATGTACGCACGTGAAGACGCACACGCGCAGGATCGCATCGCTCGGTAACACACACACACACGTGAAGATGTACGCGTGCGGGATCGCATCGCTCGGTAACACACACACACACGTGAAGATGTACGCGCGCGTGATCGCACGGTAACACACACAAGTGCGTAGGCAGGCAGGCACACCTGCGGATATACAAACACAAGGACGTGCACACACACACACACACACACAGGAGCATGTGCACACAGCCACGCAGACACACACACACACACACACACAGGAGCGTGAGCACACAGCCACGCAGACACACACACACACACACAGGAGCGTGTGCACACAGCCACACAGACACACACACACACACAGGAGCGTGAGCACACAGCCACACAGACACACACACGCACACACACACAGGAGCGTGTGCACACAGCCACACAGACACACACACACACACAGGAGCGTGTGCACACAGCCACACAGACACACACACACACAGGTGCACGCACAGTCAAGAGGGGGAGGTAAGAAGAAAATGGCAAGAAACGGACAGTTGCAAAAGAGGTGAAGGACAAAACTCCACGTCTGTTTTTGGAGGTTCATTTGGAGGGTTTTTTTTTGTCACAGAAGGCAATGATGTGAAATGGGGGGGGGGGGTGTGAGGGCATGCTTGAGTGTCTGTGTTTGAGAGTATTTGTGTGTGAGTGTGTGTGTGTGTCTTCTGGATTGTGTGTGCGCACGCGTGTGTGTGCATGTGTTTTTGATTGTGAGTTTGTCTGTGTGTGTGTGTGTGAGTAAGGGTGTGTGTGCGTGTGAGAGAGTGAGTGTGTGTGTGTGTGTGTGAGAAAGTGAGGGTGTGTGTGTGTATGTGTGTGTGTGTGCAGGTGTGCGTGTGCAGGCGTGTGGTAACAGAGCAGCTGCCGCGTGTGAGGGTGCAGGTCTGTGCCTGTTTACTGGGACAGCCTGGGCAGGGACATCCTGTCCCTGTGCTGCACCGTCAACTGCACCGCCTGATCACAGCCCACGCCCCTCCCTTCCCCTGCTCCCTCTCTCGCGTTCCACTCTCTCTCCCTCTCTCTCCCGCTCTCTCTCTCTCTCAGATGTTTACTTACACCCCAAACCCCCCCCACACGCACACACACAGGCAGACGCGCACACACACGCATGCACACACACAGGCAGACGCGCACACACACACACACACACACGCACACACACAGGCAGACGCGCACACACACGCATGCACACACACAGGCAGACGCGCACACACACACACACACACACGCACACACACAGGCAGACGCGCACACACACACACACACACACACACACACACAGGCAGACGCGCACACACACACACACACGCACACACACAGGCAGACGCGCACACACACACACACGCACACACACAGGCAGACGCGCACACACACACACACACGCACACACACACACACACACACACACACACACACACACACACACACACACACACACGCATACACACACACACACACACACACACACACTCACACACACTCACACACACACACACACACACACACACACACTCACACACACTCACACACACACACACACACACACTCACACACACACACACACACACACACACACACACACACACACACTCACACACACTCACACACACACACACACACACACTCACACACACACACACACACACACACACACACACTCACACATACACACACACACACACACACACACACCCGATGGACAGCGCTAATTGCGAGCCTGCTTTGATCTGGCCTCCTCATTTGGGGTGGGGGAGGGGCAGGGGTGGGGTCAGGGGAGAGAGGGAAGCTCTATAAAGGGAGGGTGCGCTCCAGCGCTCTGAAACATTTGGCCCCGAGCCCTC
>NC_049215.1:25025578-25028078 GCF_013347855.1 Anguilla anguilla | reverse complement strand
ACACACACATACACACACGCACACACACACACATACACACACACTCATATACACACACTCACATGCACACACACACACACACACACTCACACACACACACACACACTCACACACACTCACACACACACACACACTCACACACACTGGCCTCCCTCCTAATAACCACGAGAAACCTGAGCCCCCGAGGCAGGACCTGGGGGGGGGGGGGGGGGGGGTCAGAGGAAGGACGACGAGCAGCACATTAAAGGAGCGCGGCGCGGCGCGGCGTCAGGCTAACGGGGCTTCTTATCTGCTCACATTCAAAGAGCAGCGCGTCCGCCTTATCGAATCTCCACACCTTCGCCGCGCCGCACCGTGCTGAAAGCCCCGCCCCCCGGTTCCCCCGGTTACGAGCGGGTGGGCCCCCGAGGGGGCCGTCCGCGTGCGGCGCGCTCCGCTTTCTCCGCAAACCCAACGAGTCCTAATTAAAGCGCATCCCTCCGCAGCCCGGGGGGAGGCACTTAAAGGGTCCGCTTCCCGCTCGCCTCCTCGCCCCCGCGCACGCTGCGTTCTGCGCCCCCCCCCGCGCGCTTCCCCCCGTGCTTCCCCAGGGAAACGCCGTCCTTCCGCGCGCGACAGCCGACGTCCGCGGACCGGGGCTCCGGCTGGACGGCCAAGCGCTGATGTCAGCACCGGCCACGTGAAGGCCGACCGCGTGTTCCAGCCCCCCCCCCCCGCCGCCTCACCCCTCCGCCTCACCCCCTCCCCCGCCCCTCGTGGTGCTGTGACACCAGCACGAACGGGACGATCACGAGGAGGCATCCGGTTCCTCGCCAAGGAAAACATTTTTTTTTAAAACCCCCAATTAAAAAAAAGAAGTCCAATTATTCGCCGTGTTCGCCGCGAGCAGCGAGGAGGAAGACCTGCCCGACGACGGGAACGCCGGGCGCTCCGACATTCCTCAGGGATTTATTCACCGCGCTTTCCTGGGGAGGGATCCTGTGGAATTCCAGCGGGCGAGCGAGCGCTCCTTTCTCTGGGAATGTCAGGGGTGTCCCGCGAGCCTCGCCCGGCGGCCGGGGGGGGGAGCAGCCGGGGGGGAGCGGCCGCCCGTTTCGCGCAGGCAGACCGTTGCCAGGGCGCCTAACCGCCAGCTATTTGCGCGGCCGGGGAATCTGGCGGCTCATTACGCGCCGGCGCGGCCAGCCTGAGCGATGTCATTACGGAGAGAGAGAGCGAGCGAGCGAGCCCAGCCCGCCGTCACTCAGCGCTCCAGACATTATCGCCAGCGCACATCCGGGGGTGGGGGTGGAGAGGGGGGGGGAGGGGGGAGGGGGGAGGGAGGGAGGGGAGGCGGAGGAAACGTCTGCATTTTTTCCTTCTTCTTTTTTTTTCTCCCCTCTCTCGCTTTCTTTTTTTTTTCCTTCCCTGCGCACGAACGGCAGAGAAAACGAGAAAAAAAACCCGCCGTTGCCGCGGAGTCTTTCAGCTTCTGCTTTTCATCTCTCGCTCTCTCTCTCTCTCTCGCTCTCTCTCTCTCTCTCTCTCTCGCTCTCTCTCTCTCTCTCTCTCTCTCTCAGTGCTGGAGGTCTCTCGCTCGCGCTTCTCATAACTGCGTGAGTCAGACACAGAGCGCTTTTCCGCTGCCGGCTTTCTTCCTTTCCTTCGTTCGTTTTTTTTTCTTTCGGCTGTAGCGCTGAGGCGGGGCCGGGGGGCCGGGGGGGCGGGGGGGTGAAGGGGGGGGGCGTGGGCTGGCTCGCTCGGCGCTGCTGAACAGGTGCGCCTCGTACGGGCGCCGCGTGACCGGCCGCAGACGGGCGCGGGGAGCTCCGGAGCCAGGAAACAGAGCGACCTTTCGGAGGCCTCCCGCGATAAACAGAAGTGACGCAACCCCGCGGCTTTTTCGTGACAGGCAGACTCTCGGTCACACCACTTCCCCTCTGCGCGTAGGGAAAACCCCTTAAAGGCGCGAGCGAGAGAGAAAAAAAAGAGAAAAAAAAGACAGGGCCTCCGCTGCCTGCTGCAGGCCGTGACGCCCGGCCGCGTGAGAGACCGCGGAGCGCAGCTGTGCGCTCGGGGCGCTAACGCCGACACGCTCCGAGCAGCACGAGCGACGCTAACGTGCTAACGTGCTAAACGCGCTAAACGCGGCCGGAACCCGCGGCGGAGGAGCGGGCCCGCCCCCCGAGCGAGCCCCACGGTCACGTGACCCCCGCGTGCCGCGCCCGCGGCCGTGCCGACGCGTGCGACGGAGCCGTCTGCGTACCTTGCTCGGGGTGCCCGACACGGCACGGCTCCGGCCTCTTCCTGGGGGGCGGGGCCGGGGAGCCGGCGGGAGGGGCGGGGCTGGCCTTGACCTGGCCCACCCACAGGTCCTGGAAGGGGTGCGATGGCAGGGGGGGGCAGGACGTGCGGAGGCTCAGTCCTGTCAGCTCGATGCGCACCTTTAGGTTTTTCACTTCCTCCAAGAGGTGCTTGGGAGGGGGGGGCGAGTCCCCCTCAGGCCAGACATCTGGAGAGA